>NC_045597.1:3432500-3600000 GCF_009762305.2 Zalophus californianus
TATTATAGGAAAATAAAATGAAAGGCAATTTCATGGATTTACTAAAGGGGACTTTTGTGTAGCTTTAAAGATACTAGATGCTGATAAAAAGTGTTTTTTCCCCCCAAATAGAACATTTCCCTCAAAATTAATGGCTCTCATTTTTTTTAAAGATTTTATTTATTTGACAGAGAGAGACACAGCAAGAGAGGGAACACAAACATGGGGAGAGGGAGAGGGAGAAGCTGGCTTCCCACCGAGCAGGGTGCCAGATGTGGTGCTCAACCCCAAGACCCAGGGACCTGAGCTGAAGGCAGACGCTTAATGACTGAGCCACCCAGGCACCACAGTGGCTCTCATTTTCTTTTAGACATAAGAATATCATTGCCACCGCCTTTATGTGTATCAGCTTTAACTGACGTCTTTTTGTTCTGGATCAGATATGGAAAGATGTTCATGAGATGCAGAACCTGAACCCTGTCTGTTCCTCACTGCCTGAAAACGGAGAATGGTTTTTACATTCTTACTGTAAAATATTTTGAAAGAAAAAAAAAGAGTAACATTTCATGTGAAAAGAAACAGCATTTGAATTTCAGTGCCCACAAACCCAGCTTTAGTAGAACACGGCCAGGATCGTGTGTTTACACTGCGGGGCCAGAGTTGAGAAGTCTGAGTGGCATATGGCCCTTTACAGAAGGGTTTGCGGACCCTTGCTCTGCAGCCGTGGTATTGGCCAACAAGGAAGACTTTCATAAATACAGTGTAGAGGGAAAAAACTAGACTCTGGAGTGCATGCCTATAATTCAAGCAAAATTACTTTTGGGTGAGATGTGTCCCAGAGTGGTGACCTCCGTGTGGGGTGAATGGGTTTCCTGCATGAGGGGGTTTCTGGGTGCTGGAAGCATCTACTTCTTGACGTAGGCTCTGGATACATAGAAGCGTGTCCCCAAAATTCCCTGGGCACTTAAGATTTGTTCTCTTTTCTGCATTCATGTGAGACTTCCAGCTTAAAAGTTTACTTTAGAATTTAAGGAAAGGGGCGCCTGGGGGGCAGAGTGGGTTAAGCGTCTGACTCCTGGTTTTGGCTCAGGCTGTGATCTCCGGGTCCTGAGGTTGAGCCTCGCCTCTGCTCCTCGCTCAGCGGGGAGTCTGCTCGGGATTCTCTCTCTTCCCCTCTTCCTCTGCCCCTCCGCCTTCAAGTAAATAAATCTTTTAAAAAGGTAATAAAATTGAAGGAAAGAGTCAAGGAAGAGCAATATGTATACATATATGTCTATGATGAGACAGAGAAGTGATGCTAGAGGGAGCTGAGGAGCGTGGGGAGGACCAGGTGGGAGCCGGAGGTGGCGGAGGTGCGGGCTGCCCGGGGCCCAGGGGGCTGCAGCAGAGGCCGGAGGGGCGTGGCTTGCAGCCCGGCCAGCTCCTCTGCTGTCACTGGTGGCCTGGTCATCACGGTCACCCCGGCGGCATCTCTGTTTGATCTCTGTTTGAGGGGGAAGGAGACTGAAGCCGAGAAAGATCCAGCATCCTGCCCACAGACTTCTCACTTGTGTGGGGAACACTTATTTTAATCCAGGAAGAAACTACAGTTTGTCCCCCTTTTTCTGAAAAGAAGGAATGAGCTGTCATGGAAGAAGCTACCACGGCTCCCAGGGACAGCCAGCAACACTGGCTTATTCCCACGGTTGGGTGGGGAGGCTGGAGGGTCCTGGGGGGCATGGGACAAGGGCTCTGGGGGTCAGAGACCCTGTCTGCACCTGCATGTTTCTATCACCATGGGGCATTCTTAATTCAAGGCGCTTGAACATGTACAGTATCTCGTTTCTTCCACGTTTGGTGCAGATGCTTTTCCAGTTTCGAGGTGAGACGCTTTATCCGTAGGTAACAGCCATACATAAGCTGTGCAGCCGTTTTAATGGCCTATAATGTGAAGGTCAGCTTTCAACAAAATGAAATACACCGCTGAAAACCAGTGGCTTGCAAATACTTAAAATTATCCTCGACTGTATGAAGGGAAAGCCAGGAAAGTTTTTCTCTTCTGGAATGGAATACAGTCTCCAGGATTCCATTTCAGGATCACGTCTGTGTGGGCCTGGATTTACGTTGCTAAGTGAGTTAGCAGGTGAGACGTGAGTCTGCACGAGATGCTGATTTTAGCTCATAGGAAAATGCAAGTGGCTGAACTGAATTCAGTACAATAAAAACAGAATGCACAAATAAACATCAGACTACGTGATTGTAGTTGGTGGGTGAGTCCGAGGTGAACATTTATGTTTATTTCTTGTTCTTTACACACGTGTGGTCTGTTCTGGTGCGGGGCTTGGGATTATGTTTGGTACAAACCGGCTGTGGGAATCTGTGCATGAAGAGTGTCAGCTCAGAGAGACAGAGAAGCACGGGATGTCCAAGCTCTTCTGTAAATTGCACACGCCTCCTCTCTGCAGAAATGGGTCATGGGCACCAGTCCGTTTCCAGCCCAGTGGAGACCTTCTCAAAGGGTGGCCTCAAGTCCCTTGACTTTATTAAAAAAAAACAACAACAACATGACAGAACCCTCTCCCCCCAAAATTAGCCCCTTGCTCCACTTCCTTCTGTTTCTCTCTCTTGTAAGTGATTGCTATGGTGTGCTATTCCCACACGGTGAGACTCAGAGACGTCCCTGGAGTCATACCTCCCGATGTTGAGCTCCTCACCTCCTTACAAACAAACAAACCCCTGTCCCCAGCATTTGTTGTGATACCGTCACGATGCTTCACTCTCTGCTCTAAGAACATCAACGTGGACAAAATGCAGCGCATCTCATTTACCACAATTGACAACTTTCCATCGTTCTCCCCATGTGATCAATAACCCAAAACCAAAATGGTATTTCTTTACCCAGGAAAACATTCCCATAACTCTGTATTTATGGAGGGGTTTACTGCCCATCCCATCTAGAGGACAGACCTGAGAAGCAGACTAGGAGGTGGCGTGAGGCTCACCGGGGCTGACTCGCCTGGAGCCGGAGAAACTCTCACCTACAGGGCTGGCACCTGGACCTCCGCTGCCTCCCACACAGGCAGTGGGAAGATTGGGAAAGCTGTGCATGTGTTCTTGTTGAAGGGAGTCCAGTGTGCACTGTAGACGGAAAGACCTTTTCTTTGATCCCAAGTAGGTCAATGCAGCACCCCACACCGTGATGACGAGGGAATGGCAGATGACTGTTTCCAGACGTGAGTACCCAGGAAATGACCTCTGAAAGGAGCCAGAACCATCCAAAATCAATAAACCAAGGCCAGGAATGCCAACATCTTTATTTATATTCCACATCGAAATGATACAAGTGCTATTCTGGTAAGAAAGATCTGTAGGCATCACACAGGCTCATGGGTCAGTCAACTTTTTCTAGCACTAAAAGATGACATGTGGACACCAGTGAACCTATGGGTGCAGGTGCGGCTGTGCCTGTCAGGTGAGGCACCTGACGGCCCTCACCGGGTGCGGCTGACCAGCAAGTGTCCTGGGCAGTGGCCCGAGCTGGTATTTGTAGATCTTGGTTGTCACAGCGACTCTGACTCTCAGGTTTTCGGCAGAAAATTGACACGCCCCCCCCCCCACCCCGCAACCAGGTGGTGTGGCTATAGAGTGGGCGACAGTCACCAACAGTCTAGGAGTATGAGCGGTGGGCAGTAGTGTGCGAGATTAATGAAATATGTAATATCAACAAACAAGTTGACAACTGGCTTTTATAGCAGGTTAATGACCGATATTCATGTTGGGAGATTAGACTGATGCATTTGAATCCAAATTGGCTATTGAGACATAGACATAGGAACATTGAAAAAGAGAGAGAAAAGCTGCAAGGTATTAACCGGCTGGCTCATCCCAATCAACACTCTCTTTTGTGCAGGAACAGAGCGTTTGATTTATGATCTTCCAATCACTCCCATCTCCACTGCACTTCTACCTCCACCCCACCCCTACCCCCCTCAACACATTTACCCACACTCCACCCCACCCCACCCCACTCCATCCCTCCCCAACCCACCCCACGCCCACTCCACCCTCACCCCCACCCACACCCCCCCACCCCCACTCCACCCCAGTCATTATCTCCAGCTCCGGTGTGTTGCCTGTCAAGTTGCTCTGTTCTTCATGGTGGCTTTTTTTTGCCATGTGCTTTTCTTGTAGGCTTACTCTATTCTTACACAAGAACAGGCTTTCATAAATAAGAGGAGAAACTTTACTCAGAAACTGGCGAAGTCGTTGGGTGCCAGGGTTCCATCAAACAGGGACCGTCAGAAAGGACGTTCAGACAAAAGATGGGGGACCCGCCAGCCCTGGGGGGTTCTGAAGGTCTGCCCTGCCAGGTCTTGGGAGCTGGCAACTTCTCAGAAGCACTCTGCGACAGCGGGGAGAGGAGACGGCCCATCGGACTGGGGCACTAGACACGCGTGCGCACGTGGTCTTTCCCTGCATCACTTTGCTCTATCACTGAGATGGGAACACGACGCGTCAGAGAAAAATCCCTTTTCTCTGGCATCTCTCTAACATGCCTCACGACCCCTCCTCTGTAAGGACAGTGTCCTGCGTCTCCTCATCCCCTGACCCTGTCGCTCCTCTGGTGGGCGGTGGGACGGCCCTGAGGGAGGGCAACCTGCCATACTCCCTCTCCTGGCCCCAAACACCCCCACAGACACCCCAAAATCATGCTTGGCCAAATGTCTGGGCACTCTGCGGCCCAGGCAAGTTGACACATAAAATTAACCATCACAACTCAACCCCAATTCCTAGCTCCCGTGAAGATATTTTAATAGGTGAAAAAGAGGGTTACCCCCCCAGGTTACCCCCTTAGGTGTACGAGGGAATGGGCGACAGCCACCAACAGTCTAGGAGTATGAGCTGTGGGCAGTAGTGTGTGAGATTAATGAAATACGTAATATCAACAAACAAGTTGACAACAGGCTTTTATAGTGTTTTCCACACTAACTAACTGCAAGCACATCAAATATAATTTGCCTTTCCAAATAAGCTGACACACAGGTCTCCATGCCACCTGAATGCACAGATTTCTCTCCGAAACAGCCTTAGGCGCATTCTAAAGTCTCAGTGAGCCAAGTGGTGTTGAAATTATTCTTCAGACCAGTTTTCCTTTCTGGGAGTGAGTATCAGAGGGAAGACGTTTATATGCCACTTAAATGTCTGCCCAGCTTCCCAAGATAAACCCTAAATGTTCCAAAAGAAGGACTGGTCTAGTACTGGAAGTGTGCAAGCTTCAACTCTCCCGCTGATGAAGGTCAAAGCTTGCATTTAAGAAAGAGTTTTCATGGAGACACACACCCACGCACACCCTCCCCCATGCACACGCGCACACATACACAGCACACACATGCACACACACATACGTGCATACAGAGCAGCTAAGCAATGAGAAGCGAAGAAGAGAAAGGTATGAGTTGAAGAGCAGGGTACCCCCGGGACTTCTACTTTTCTTAGGCAATTTTCATGTCAATGGGAAAATAGAAAATGTGAATAAGAGCTTGTTTTTCAAACCTGAGGGAAGATTCTATCTTTACCCCCAAATTCCAGTGTATCTGTGGGAGCTGTCAATTTAGGTAGGCTTTTTAAGTGAGACTCCTAGCTCACCTTTCCTTTGGGTGGGGGCTGGCTTGCTGTCACATAGAAAGAATAGACTCTCCCCCTACACCCCCCCATATCTTGAAAGTTATAGAAATCTATAGCTTTACTATGTTAAAGTTAGAACTGCTACCAAAAACTCAAACTTTTTCTTTAGATAAAATAAGTCCCCAGTCCCATTTTGACAATTTCTTTTCTTGTCACCGTAGCTGATTGGAAGTATCCCCCGGGACTGTACTAATTTAAATTAATTCTTTTGTGCAGAAATGATATTGGCTAGGTTCTTCCTTCCCGTCATTTCAATGGTTTCTAAATTTTTACTTCTCCCGAGCCTCTGTTGGCCATCAGCCAGCTTGGAGGCAGTGGCCCGTCACCCGTTTCCGCGCTGCGTGAATAGCCACCTCCAGCCCTCGCTCACCTGCGGCCCTCAGCGCCTGTCAAACTGTTCTCATGCAATGGAAGTTTGCTTCTTGTTTTATGCCCTGGGATTATCTCCGCACTCTTGCAGGGCTCTGTTTCCACGTGTACCTTTGTTACTTATTTCTGAGGGGTCCGTCTCAGATGGGAGGCTCCGGGGGTTGATCTTGACCATTCATTTTGAACAATGGCTCTCAGGGTGCCCTCTGATACTTCAGATAAATGCTGTCGATGATAATAAAATGGAATTCTGAAAGAAAGCTCAGTTTTACAGACATCAGCCCGGCTCACAAACCAATATTTTAGTATCATATTCAACCATGAAATCATTCGTTACTTGAATTAATTGTTATGATGTATTGATATGATTCTCCTTAACATCAACATGAGAGTTCTCCATGGAGCACTTTCCCACTGGGGGTCCAAAGGTGTGAGGAACTGGGGTATTCTTCAGAAAGAGGAGGGCTACTCTGGGCCCCATTTCTTCTTCTTCTTCTTCCTCTTCCTCTTCCTCTTCCTCTTCCTCTTCCTCTTCCTCTTCCTCTTCTTCTTCTTCTTCTTCTTCTTCTTCTTCTTCTTCTTCTTCATTCCTAGCACCCTCGGGATTTCTCCACCGGGTTGGTGTAAGCAATTGCTCTGCTTGGTTATGAATGGGTTCCCTTCATTCCTCAGCAACCCCATACAGATTCTCTGTGTATTCTGAAGTCGGTGGTGGGGAAACGGAGGGAGAGGCTATTTCATTGCTAACTGTTCTAAGGAGGATCGCCATTGTCATTAAATAAAATGCATGGTGGCCGCGGAGTAATGGAGCTACCTTGGGGGCCTGTCAGGAGAGTTACTCTGGGACGCTACCTGATCCTCCCGGGGAATACTGCTATCATGAAGGCATGTCTCTATTTAGAGACATCCTCCAGTCATTTTCAAAGGAAACCCCTTCATGCATAATTCTACTTCGTTTAATATTATAAGCAGTATTATCTAGCTTCAGAACTGACCACATTTACTGAGGAGGCATCAAAATATTTATTGTTTCCCAAAATCAAGCCTCCCTCAGAGTTTGGTGATTTCCCTCACTCAGGCTAATCAGGAGTGTTGCACCCTCTAAAGAGAAATTTTAAAAAAGGAGGGCCTAGAATGTTTTGAACAAAAGAAGGACTAAAATGAATTACAAGCATGGTCTCCCAGGTCATCATAGGGCCGTTGACCAACGAGGTTGTAAGTGTCCGAGCTCCTATGTTTGTATTTTACAGAAAGATTTTCTACTACGTATAGTTGGGTCCGAGGTATGTGAGGAGAAGCACATTAGTAACCAGCACCTAGACGTGAGCCATGCATATGTCCCCTGCTCTCTTTTGGAGGTCGAAGAACTCAGTTGGGACTGGATCCACGTGACTTTCTCCAACCTTCCCTGTCATGAGCTGCTACAGAAAGATTCAGAATCTGAGTCTGAGTGCCTGGATCCTTCCCAGTGTCCACAAACAAAAGAACACATAGATCGGTAGCTTCTGGCGTGGCCTACCTGTGGCTGTTACCGTAAGAACTAGCACATGCTTTCGTAAGGGTATGAATGAAGTCTGTCTGGCTTAAGTAGGAACAAACGCAGTGAACCTTGAGAAATGCCCTATCCTCTCTCTCTTTTGTTTTTCCTTTTGGCAGGTTTTCATGGGAATCTGTTTATTTGTTGAGGGCAGATCTTTGTGTTCGTAGTTTAATTGAAAAGGAGAAGGAGGAAGAGGTAGGTAAATGCAGCAGCAAGGTTTCATTGACAAATGTGGGTGCGTCTCAAGCAGAGTCTGATTTTCTTTTTTTATGTGTGGACTTGAAGACCTTTCAAAAATAGTCCTTAATCCCACGAGGCTTTAAAAAATCTGATAATAGAAATACGGTGGGGCTGATGCTAGTAATCATGGCCCATGGTGTCAGGGTAATCACTTCTAAAGAGGGTGGGCTGCTAATCCACACCTTTGTATGGCTTCCCTTGGATTTTCAGTCTTCCGTGCGGTCTGGGGACAGTATTGCATTTCAAACCCAGAACAGTTCCAGGGAGAAGGTGGGAGACCTAATCGCAAGTCCTTGACTGAAGAATGCAACCGAGACTCAAAATGTTAAGGGCTTGCCCAAGCTCTCGGGGCCGAGGCGTGGGGCTGCAGGAGGCACGGGGCCCTCTCACCCCGAAGCCACGTGGCCCCGTTCTCCTGGGACAGAGGTTATCCAGCAGGCTGTGTCAAGTGGAATTTCCTAAGTGACTCTGGTCCGCACACAGATGCACTATGTCAAGTCAATGACGTGTCTTTCTTTTAAAACAAAACAATGTCCCTCACAGTTGTCCCCTTGTGCGTAGATGGTGGCAAATTATTGTTTGCCAAGCCTTCTATCTCCTCCCTTTCTGTGTTCCATTGAGATCATGGAAATGCAAAGTAAATAGCCATGGAGTAAAATGCCTTGGAGAGTATTTATTTAAGAGTATTGTTCCAGGATGTGCACAAAGATAAAGACTTTGTGTAATGAATGAGTGGCTCCAGAGGCCAAATACCAAGAAGTTATATTCTGTACCCAGTGTGTCCTGGCCAGGGCGGGGTCACTACGAGCTGTCTCAGGACATGCTCTTAAACAAGGGTCACCTTGCCCAGCAAAAACCAGTCCTCCAAATCCATGGGGGCAGGTAGAAGCTCAGTAAAAAGAGCAGAGGGAAAATTCCGGGCTGTTGTCAGTGTGTCAGAATGTCAAGGTGGGAAGAGGCACTCAGAAATCGGTTCAAGACGGAGGAACGGGCAGCCGGCAACAAGATGTGCGTGCTGGAGCTGGTGTGTGGGGCGTGCGGTGCCCCAGAGGCCGTCCTGCACTCCGCAGGCTGGGGCAGCCCGGGAAGAGGTCTGCAGCTGGGGAGCTTGCTCTTCATCAGTTCCTCAAGGGCCCAAAGGAGAAATAGCAGTGTTTGCTTTGGGGTCACGTCACCTCTGCAGGGAAGGTGGGGAAACCATCGGTGTTCAGGAATCCAGTGTTAATCAGTTTCAACATCACCCTATTCCCTACAAATGCAGCAAAACAGACAGATAGACAGACAAAACACGGATAGCCTAATTTGGAATGAAATACAAAGCAGGGAGCACGCAAATGTCTCTGCATATTTAATGATTATTGACTTTTTAAGTTGGTTTTAAAATAAAAGCTTTCTAGATGAAATACGGATTTCGAAGGATTACTAGAAAGTGTGGCTTGAGCACCCACCAACTTTATATTAATTTCTTGCCTTTATGCATTAAGCTCTACCATTTTCCTAATTTCCTGTAAGCACCTATTGGCCGTATGAATTGTTTTATCATCGAAAATGCCGTTGAGGCAAACTAGTGGTGTGCTGAAAAGACTTTTCATACAGACCTGTTTATTCACCAATAGCATTTGAAGTCAGCTTTAAGGTGCTCCTGAAAAAAAAAAAAAAAAAAACACAACAAAACCCAGCATCGGACAAGCACTGTCTTCTTCAGGGAGCAGGGTGTATTGCCTACATAATCTGAACATACAGAATTGAGTTTTATTGATAGGGGAACACATTTTATTGCTTTCTCTGATGTAGTAAGTTGGCTTCCCCATTTCATTAAAGCAAGATTACTGGCCCTGTTTCATTATCACTGTTCTGATTCTTGGAGAAAATAATCTTCCACATCGCTTTTTGTTACTTAATTATAATAGTGGGTAACGATCATAAAATTTACATGGAACTGTCTTTGTAGAAATACACAGAAAGCACGGTCGTTACGTGAGGGGTGTGGAGAAAGCACACCTTTTGTCTTTTTCTTTTCTTTTTAAATTAGATAGCAGGAGTGGGAGAAATCCTTAGGAGCTCCCACGCCCTTTTAGAGATTTTTCACTCGGCATACGTGACGTGATTGCTCATATTCGCACGGACTCTCAGGTCGGATGGATACCAGAGAAATTCCCATCTCATAGATGGATAGACTAAGAGCATCAGGGCCACTCACTACTCCCCCCACGCCAGTCCCCGGGCAAGAACAGGTGAGAGTTCAAAGACCAAGAGGATTTGAGATGCCCCAGCACCAGCTCCTCAATCCAAGATACAAAACGTGGCAATAGGTTGCAACCAAAGTTTTTGCTAATTGATGTCAAATACTATCTTTTCAGTTTCTCCTGTCTTGTCAGAGACCCAAGAAAACCCTTTGTCTGTCTCTCTCCTGAATATTCCGTTCCACTTGGACGCTTGCCTGCTTCCAGTGGATGATCCCTTACTTGCAGGCACCCACCTTGCCGCTGCCGGCGAATGCCAGCCGCCCGGGCCGCCCGCAAATACCCGGGCACTGCCGCCAGGGAACCAGAGGTCATGCCTTCCTTGGACACACTTTGCCCCCTTTTCTGTCTACACTGGAAAAGGGGATACTTACCCAGCAGCCAGCGACTGTGGGAGATGCCTACAAAAGCACAGAATCTACCTTGTGGGGGTGCTGAGGATGGGAAAAGGCATCCCGTGCCACAGACTAGCACGTTCCTTCCCACCCAGAGAGGACCCAGTGTAGGCCGGCTATGAGTTCCTTTATGAGGGGTAGAGCATCCGTATCAATACCAGTATCTCATTTAATCTCCAGTCCGTGGGTTCTCAAGCATGAGTTCCAATCCTGAGTTTGCTGCCCCACATTCTGATTCAGTTGGGGTGGGGGGGGCTTGACCCGGTTAAAACCTCCCAGGTGGCTGTGATACACAGCCGAGGTTGAGAGCCACTACTCCAAGGGGTTAGCCTGGTGATGGGTATTAAGGAGGGCACGTTCTGCGTGGAGCACTGGGTGTTATGTGCAAACAACGAATCATGGAACACTACATCAAAAACTAATGATGGAATGGATGGTGATTAACGTAACATGATAATAATAATAATAAAAAAAAACCTACTCCAATCCCTGCGGTGGAAATGAGTGTCCCCTAATTTCCAGAGGCGAATACAGAGGCCCAGAGGGGTTTAGTCGTGGGTTCAAAGTCACACAACTGGGTGCGGGAGCTAGGGCTATTACCCTAGGTTTTCTGAGCCCGACGTTCGTTAATACCCTTCGGGCAATCGCTGGGAACATTAGCTGAGTCTGGGGATCACTGAGGAAGATTTTACAAGGACTGATGCTTGGACCCCATCCAACAACCAGGATCCTTATTTTCTAAGCCCCCTGAGGGAATCTCACATGAGTCATGGATCTGGGGACAACTTCACTAACCTGAAAATGCAACACCTGTAGACAAATTCCCTGGGGTGTGCTCGAGCAGGTGTCGGCTCCAGGACACCAGCCCCAGCCCCCAGAGCAGAGTACATGGGATGGGGGCCGAGGACGTGGATTTAAAATTGACATAAATCTTTCCCGGCAGTGTTTTTTACAGACGGAATTTTGGGAACTACCTACATTATGCACCAAGTGTTTACATTTAAGTAGAGTTCCCCGTTTCTCTCCCTTCTCCTTCCTACTTCCTTCTCTCCCTGTCTGTCACGTTTCTCTTCCCCATCACTTTCTCTTTCAGTTCTTACTGTAATAATACGAAAAATAATTTCTACATTAGGTTTTATTCTACCCTTGCGGCCTGCAAGTATTTTCTTAGTCAATAGTAGTATATGGAAAACGGTTTTCACACACACACACGTCTTCTGTAGTTGGTCTGTGTATTAACAAAAAATGAATGTACCTTCTTAGGACAAACCTATTTTAGACTGAAAACTTTTAGCAGAAAATTGTACATGATTCTCTCATCTCTTAGCAAAGTTATCGAAGAAGTACGGGCTTGTCCTTCGCTCTCCAGCAAGCAGAATTGTGCATAGGCTGGAACCATTTCTAGTTTCGCTTCATGCGGCCCTAACCCCCCTTCTCTTGCCAGCGAGGGTAAAACGGTATGGGGGGCTTCTGTTGACATTTTCTGAATTCGCTGGTACAGGAAACAGAGAAAGAAAACGAAAGGGGGACAGAGGAAGGAAAGCCAGTAAATGGAGAAACTGAAGTCAGCAAAGGAATTACTGGTGAGGAGAGAGCAGAGGAGAGTCGGGGAAAAGGAGCTGGGGGAGGCCGGGGGCTCGGGGAAAGAGCTAGAAGAAATGTTACGGCGAAGAGTGCAAGAGCCACGTGCAATCCTTGCGGAGCTTCACCAAGTGTTTTTTTATCTGCCCCTCAAACAATCCTGTGATTGTCCTGCCCAGAGGAGGACTCTGAGGTTCAAAGTGGTCAGGGCCTTGCCTGCGGTTCTGCCCCAGGAGGTGGTGGTGGGAAGCCAGACGGGGTCTTCCGACCGCTCTTGCGGCTTTGCCCGCAGGGACGCCCCGTCCCCCTGCAGCCGAGGCCCAAAGGCCACGCACGAGCGTGTGAGCGCAGAGCGGACCAGGCCCTCCCTCGGCGGCACCGGCAGCTCACGGCCCCTGGTCTACACCCGCACTGTCCTGGGAGGGACTCCCGACTCAGAGCACAAGTCAGACACACTTGCAGTTTTCTTGTTTCCCTTCTCTTGCCTAACTAGGGCCAAAACTGCCTTTCCAGTCGGATGTTGGGCATACAATTTCCTTCCCCGGGGGCTGGCTGATCCCAGGGGACCAAAGCTTGTGGGTGCTGCGCCCGCATCAGGACAGCCGCTAGACCCACACAGCGGCGGGGTGACGGCCGCGGCAGCGCACCCGGAGCCGAATGACGCAGTAGGACGTCGGTGCACCGTACTTATCACTCGCCGGCAATACCGGCCTTTTCTTTTTCACGCTTGAAGGGAGAGGTGTTTAAACTTCACTGGCTCTTATCTCTCTGTTCTATTGCTTAGAAATGCAAGACGGCGCCTTCTACCTCCGGCTGATTTGCATGGCACAGCCTCCATGGTGGTGGTTTTCCTCCAAGTACGAATGTAGGAAGCAGTTTTTTGTAATTGAACTTGAAGACGTAACCACCTGTCTTTAGGCCTCAGAGTAGGTGGATGGGCTGGGAGATCTGGGGACAACAATTTTAACCGAACGCAACAGAAGGTGAAGACTCCAAGCAGGGAGCCAGCAAGGAGCAGGGGAGGCACTTGAGGCCCAGCCGGGAGCAGCCTGGAAGAAAAGAGAAAAAGGATACAAACAGCTTGGATAAATGTATCAAAATGTAACAAACGCTCCGGCAGGTCCAGGCGTGCCAGGTGCACAGGGAAGAAACTGCATTCTCAGCAGCCAGCAGGTTGGGGGATTTTAAGTGTTTCGGTTCCATGTTGCTGGGTCATTTTACAAGCCTGCCCTTTTCCTCGGCTGGGGGTGGTGCATCGCTGGGGGAAAAAAAACCTCACGAGATTATCGCGTTTTTCTCCACTTATCTCTTCTGCGTGTTTTATGAGCCAAAAGTCGTGTCATCCGAGCAACAGAGGAGTAAAAACAGGGGCACAAAGATCCTGCTGTGTGTGCAAGTCTTGGAAATCTGTTTTCCTGGACAAACAAGTTAGTTGAAAGAACAAAGTCTGAAAGTGAATCATAAACTCTTGTTTTGTTAGAGTAGAAACTGTTTTTGAAAACATCTATGTTGGATTTGGGGGCACAGACGGGCAACGGGGGGCCAGAAATAAACTGGAATCGTCCGAGAGGGAGTAGACGGACTGAAGAGTCTGTTCTTTTTTTCCCTTTAATAATTGCAAGGCAAAGATAACACACATTTTTCAACACACTGAAAACATTATAGCCTGTTTAAGTCTTCAAGTAAATAGCTTTTGTTAACTCTCACATAAGTGAATTTAATAAATGAAAAAAACCATCCTTAATATAAAAGCTTTGTCAGAGGCCCAAAATGAATTTTGAGTGTGGCTTTACAGGAATTAATGTAAGCAATCTGGTGATGACTTGCTTCTTTTAAAATAAATCCTAAGGCATTATGAATTATTGAAAATTATGTAGTTGAAAGAAATCCTCTGAATTGTATTACTTTCTTTACTGGAAAATGGTAATGCTCTTTTGAATGGGAAAGCAAACTATATTAAATTTAAAAATCCAAATATTTTACTTTGAGGCAATACAAATTCTTTCTTTTCAGGACATTAACATATGTATTGGGAAAGCTTGGGGCATCTGCATAAAATGTATATGACTACTTAGAATGCAGACATACTTGTTTAGACTTCTTAAAAACGACTTAAAATTTGGGACGCCTGGGTGGCTCAGTTGGTTAAGCGACTGCCTTCGGCTCAGGTCATGGTCCTGGAGTCCCGGGATCGAGTCCCGCATCGGGCTCCCCGCTCAGCGGGGAGTCTGCTTCTCCCTCTGACCCTCTTCCCTCTCATGCTCTCTGTCTCTCATTCTCTCTCTCTCTCAAATAAATAAATAAAATCTTTAAAAAATGACTTAAAATTTATCTTTAACATTATGATCTGGGGAGTAAGCCTAAAGAGTGCAGTTTCTGTTTATACACACCACGGTGCTTGGGAGGTATTTGCCCATTTGTAAAAGCCGGCTGACTTTGAAAATGTCCAAGAGGACCTGTCCAAGCAAAAATAAAATATCAGCTTAAGCATTCGGCAAATTATTCCACAAGCAAAACGGAGAAGATTTTCCTGAGTTTTAAAATGAGCAGATTAATAAAAGTTTCCCACTTTTGGATAACACATTAAAAACCATAACACTTCCATTGTTTTGGAAATCCGTGAATCAAGCTCTCTGTTCCTTTCCTCTGGCAGAGGAACTGACCAGTATTTGAGCAGGACTGAATGAATAGAGGTATATAAAAGAAGGAATTCTCCACTTTGACTATCTGTAGTTTTCTTTCTTTCTTTCTTTTTTCCTACTGATTTAAAACATAGTCGATCAATGTTGCTTCCCATTCTCATGCATGGCTGTAGTTCAAGGTCAAGGTCCTGAAAATGCCATCTGAGTTCTGTACATGCTGAGTTTTCAAAGTTATTTTTACTAGTTTCTCATTTTGTCTTGATCTACCAGTGTAGGCACAGGGAAATCATTACTTTTGCTTCATGCTCTTGAGAGCCTAGAATGTTCTAGAGAGCTGGGGCCAAGGGTCCTAGCAAACAGTTGCGGAACGCTTGTGCCCTGCACTGGCTGGGGCTGGCTCGCAGGCGCACAGTCCTTTTGAACGTACCGTTTAGGTGCGGCACGGATGCGATTTTGTTTACAGGGCAATGGTCCTCCTGGTTGCACTCTGCCAGGAATCCAGGCTTATTTCCCAGAAATAATGCTCTTCCAAAGGGTAGATAAATATCCCCTCCCATTATATGGAGAGTTAATAAGATAACCCGGGAACTCCAGGCACACACCCAAGGGCAGCGTTGAGGGTGCATAGCGAAGGCATGAACCTGTCACGAGGAAGACGGAGGGCACGCAGGGCACCAGACAGGTGAGCAGACAGAGCCGCGTGCTGACCTCAGCGCCAGCCACGAGCAGGCTGCGGCCGGGCTCAGAAGCGCACAGAGCAAGGAAGCACCTGTGAGTCTCACCCGGCAGAGTATTAGCAGGAAAAGCCGAGACTGAGGACCGGGTCTGTAGGGAGGGGCAGGTAGGTCAGGAAACCCTCGCGCCTACATGTGTTGACATGTTGAGGTGCGTGACCGAGAGTTGGAGAACTAGTCGTTAATAGAACAGGTTCTGTTTCCTTAGGACGTAGCCCAGAGAGGGAGCCAGACGTGCAGTCGGCACCTCATGCCTGCCGGTACAGATGGAGAGTGGGGGCGGCTTGAAGGGGATGGTTCAGTCTGCCCTGGGACTGCAGGAAATCTCTGCTGAGGGGAACAATTTGAGTTCTGTCGTAGTGGAGGAGAAATAATTTTCTAGATGTAAATTTAAAAGTTAAGTGTGTTCTTGGCACAAATTAATGAAAGGAAAACGCACGCCTGAGGCATAATGAGAATTTCAGTGGGGCCAGAGCAAAGGTGTTATATGGGAAAGGAGAGGGGGAAGAAGGGGAAAACATGAGCGATGACACTCACGGGGGAGCTTGGGGAAGACCAGCGAGGACAGAATGAATGGGGAGCATGGTGTGTGTGTGTGTGTGTGTGTGTGTGCGTGTGTGTGTGCGCGTGCACACACGTGCACGTGTGTGGTCATATCCACGCTCATTTGACTACCTGAGAATGAGCACAGGCACAGGGGGCACAGGAGAGCAGACTGCGGGAAAGATAGCGATTTCAATTTGGGGCATCTTCTGTGGGCAGAGGCGTGGGACTTGCACGCAGAGATGGCTGGAATGCAGGCAGAATTACGAGCGGAATGACATCTTTAACGAAGAAACACAGAGCCCTCCAGTTTGGCACAGGCGGGGTGGCATCCCCACGGGGCGGGCAGTGGGAGCCCAGGACTTACTCACCACCCCTTCAGGGAGACGCACAAACAGCCCTCCCCATCCCTGACACAGGGAGCCCACACTGACATTTCCCATTTCCCATGTCACTCTCCAGCACAGCTAAAACGAGTTCGCACTGTCGAAACAGACAGTGACCCAAGGTGAATGAAAGACTTGCCAGAGAACATTCCTGGAAGATTTCCATGAAAAGTAATCAGTTTCACAAACCTGGTATAATGTCCATATACCATCAGGTCTAAGCACACACTGATCACACTGGTGTTCTACATCATAGCATCTCTGAGGTTCCCACGCACCTGCCAGGCACTGACAGCCAGGCTACCCTTGCCTGAATCACATGTGACTTAGCTGTTATTCCTGGGGCATGAAGAGGCGGTGAAAACCCTCGATAGTTCAGCTGACCAAACACTTACAGGTTAAGAAAACTCATCTGATGACGATAAAGGAATCAATTCATCAGGAGAATACAACAATCCTAAAGGTTTAGACACCTAAGAGAACTTATAAATACATGAAACAAGAACTGATAGACATGCATGAAGAAGCGGAAAAATCCATAGCCCTAGATTTCAATACCTATCTCTCAACAATTGATACAAAAAGATAGAAAATTGGCAAGAACATAGAAGATCTGAACAACACTGCCAACCAACTTGACCTAACTGGCAATCATGGACCAAACGGAATACACAGCCCTTTGAAATGCATGCAGAATATTTACCAAGATATGTTCGGTCATAAAACAAAAGAAATGAAAGCATATTTTCACATAAGGATGTACCAGACTATTTATAGCGGGTGACTTTGTAATATCCCAAAAAGTGGAAACAACCCGAAACCCCACCAAAGGTGAATGGGTAAACAAACGGGTCTATTCACACAATGGACCACCACTCAGCAATAAATAAAATGAACAGGTGATGCACACTACAAATGGATGAATCTTAACATAACTAAGCTGCGAAGAGGTCAGACAGAAAGAGGAACTGGGTACAATTCCACTTAAGTAAAGTTCTAGCAAACCGATCTGTAGAGACAGGAAACCAGATCAGCATTTCCCTGGGGAGAAGGGTGGACGTGGGGGCTGGATGCCAGGGTGGAATCACGAAGGGGCTCGAGGAGGCATTTGGACCTGGTGGATGAGTTCATTTTCTCGATAGAGGCGATGGCTCCCCAGATACACATAGCGGACAGGTGAAACTGTATACTTTTAAGATAGGTGGTTTATTGCATGTCAATTATGCCTTAATAAGATACTGAAAACCTCATAAGGAAATGAAGGTATAGCCTTGTCTCATTTTTAATGAGCACTGTTTTTCTTCCCATCCTAGTGGTACATGAAACACTGGTGCATCCTACAGGAACATACGAGACTCAGTATGTGACAGGTACACCCTCCCCTCACAGTTCCTCCATATCCGGTGCCTGAGAAGACAAGGGGCTTGGCAATCTATTTGCGCATGGAATGGTGTTTTCGAGTAACAGGTGGAAACTGAGGGTTAGAGCGATAACCAAGGATCTACAAAGAGAAGAGAGTCTAGACAACCCGGATTACAGAACAGAGCTTTCCAGTCAAGGTACACAGGTATTATCCCAACTCCTGCTTACTCATCTTCCTTGAGAACAACTAACTCTCCAGATGCAATCTTATGCTCTCGACTTGTCTCATATTTACCCAAGACTTTCGCTACAGCAGCAGGGCATTATTTGGTTCCAGTATGTTCTGGAACTTGAAGAGCTTCTGCAGCTGGACATTTGGGTTGGGAGCCACGAGCTCAGAGGCAGGTGAAACCTAAGGAGGGGTGAGGCGGGAAGAGGTTGGAAGAGGGCAGCTCAGACCTCCACGGAGGACAAACACAAGATTCCTACAGAAGGAGCCTTCCAGGTCCCTTCTGACGAGCGAGAGGGGAGGGATGATGGGTAGAAACAGGTAAGCCAGGCGGTGGAGGTCTCACCTTGCCAGGCCACCCCTGCCTGCTGTGAGGTCCGCGCCCGAGGCTTGTTCCTGGTTACCAGGGAGGGCAATTTCCCTGTCTGGTGTGTCATATTCATAATTGATAGTAAGGTAACATGGCATACTTTTGCCCTTTATCATCATAACACTTTGACTTTTCAGGAATGCATATCTTTCCTCTGTCCGAAAAGGACTGAAGGCACCTTGCAAACAGGATGGAAGAAAACAAGCAAACAAACATCATATGAAAGATTCAGTACGTGGGAAACAAAGCAGGCAAAGAAAGCAGCGGATCCGGTGCCTAAATTAAACCCAAACTTTGAGCTTTGTGGCCTCGGGGGGATCAGGAAGCATACACTGCAGGGCCTGTCGCTGGAGAGGTGGGAGCACCCCGCCGCTCTGAGAGGGGAGGACCGATCTCCTTATGCCCTGTGCCTGGCCAGCCAGACTCAGACACCTCGTTGGACAGCCTTATCACCACCGTTTCACGACAAAGTGCATCAATAGCTTTCATTTACATACAGCTTGAGGCAACTTTTAAAAAAAAATCAGATGTAAAATTGAGGTATGATTTCACTAAAATGTTTATTGTATCTAGTCCTTCACTGGGTCCGGAGATGGAACTTGGAATATCTGCGTCAGAGCATCCCTCCGATTATCCCCCTCGATATTATTTCGCGGAAAGCCGGCTTTGGCAGGCAGCTGGGCTGCAGGAGATAACGATGAGAATCGTTAGCGTGGAAGCAGATGGCCTTAATTGCTGACTGGGGACAGACACATAAACCTTGGTGGGCAGATAAGCAGGGGTAGAGTTAACTCTTCCCTTAAAATATCAGAGAACCCGATGGGAAGGCTACCCCACTAGGCACAGAGGTGGGCTATCAGGGTAACTGAATGCAAAGCCACACAGTCTTTCTCAGAAAGCAGGCTGCGGTCTGTCCCAGAGTGTGCGGCTCTGTGCCATAGGGAGCTCAGAGTGTCCCGTCACAGAGTGACAATTCCGTCATGTCCGTCCCCGGGCCACCCCCATCATTGGCACCTGCATCCTTTGAGGAGTGCAGACTCCTGGACCCCATTCCAGACCTGCGGAATAGGAATGTTAACAGCGGGTGACTGGCAGGCTCAGGGTTGTGTGGTTTGCGCGCTCCCCGCTATGCACAGATGCTCTGAAATTGGGTAACTATGCCCACAGAGGTCAGAGCTTGAAAGCAGTCTCTGAGCGGCTGCTGCTGATTCCGTGGGGCAGGGAGCAGCCCCTCTCCAGTCATCCCTGGTTCCCATCCCTCTGCTTTCCTCCTTTGTTTCATCGCTTTCTTCCCCATGCATTTATTGAGCAACTACTGTATGTGAGCCCTGCATAAAGCGCTGTGTTATAGAACCAGTGTCTTGGGAGAGGTGAACTTCACTAAATGAGTCTTCCCGAAATTCCGCCTGTTTGGTATAAAAAGAGGGGCAGGGTACAAAACCGAAGCCCCGGGACATGGTGGGGGTCATGAGAGCTAAATGTGGAATTCGTAGCAGGTGCAATTCATGGACCGCAGAGATTCTGTGAACAGCAGAACCAGCACACCCGCCGCGCTCCAGGCCCAGGACAAACTTCCGAGAATTCAAGGATGAACAGCCTTGAGTTTCTCTCCTTAGGGAGCTGAGGACCTAGCAGCGGGGGCAGGTAAGCTCACACCAAACAGGTATATACGTGGCTCCTCTCAAATCCCTGCTGGTTGAGACCCAAGATTCATGTTTGGTTTCCAGTTACAGGTCGATGCTGGTTTCTTGGGCTTATTTTGCCTTTCCTTCTCTGGCCCCACCTGTCACCCCTCCAGAGTCAGAGTGTTGTGCGGAGGCCCTAGCTGCTTTGGGGGCCCAGGACAGCTCCCAGTGGGAGGCAGTTGGTGCGTGCAGGGCAGACATGACTCCTGGACCGGCTTCCTGTTTTCAGCGGGGTGTGGCAATGCCAAAAGGACAGCCTCACTTTCTGGCTGGAATTCTGGCATTTCTCTGAATTTGCAGAGGAAGCATTGGGATTTCAGAAGCAAAGCCTCAAGCTGTCAACCAGATATTTAAAAAGTTGGCCATCGTTGTAACGATGTTCTCATGTTCTCATGATGCAGGGGGCCAGGGGGAGCCCCGGCCTGCTTAAGATTCCACCGCTTCCTATGGAGAAAGGTCTGGTGGTCAGGTCCAGAGAGGGAAGCCCGCCTTCTCTGGAAGGTGTGATGCCCCTTTCTCTCCAGTTCTACCCACTTCCAGTACACTTCCCCAGACTGTCACTAAATGGTTGACACACCTGTTTGCCTCTATGGCAATTATGGCTTTCTCTTCATTTATTCTGCCTTCATCATTCTTTCATCCACCCATTTAATAAATACCCGGAGGGCCTTCCAGGGGCCAGGCAAACGTGGTAATCAGCAGACACATAATGGTACGGCCGGCCGGTCAGTCCAAGAGCCCCTACCGGAGTTTGCGGGGTGCCCTGCTCCTGTTCAGCTACAGGGGCTGTCAGTGTGGTCTCAGTGCAACCCAGAACCCCCATAGCTCATCACGTAGCACGGAGCAATCCCCAGGAACTCCTCCCCAACATCCACCACTAGGTCCTTGACACAGAAAGCGGCTAAATGCACGAAGGTTAGTGTTGAGCCGCCAGCATGGAAGGTAGAGGTTGCTTCTCAAGAGCGGAGGGGATTTGAGGCAGAAAGACTGAGGTAGAAGAAAAGACAAATTAATTAGCTTGTCAAATCCTTCTCAGAAAGCACAAATGCAACAGGCTGTTGCATAATGAAGTATCATTCCCCAGGAATGGGGAGTTTCCATACCTTGCTTCTCTTCATGTACCGATTTTTGTTTCAAAGGTACTTGTGAATTAGTGCAGATATCACAATGGTTGGATAAGATGTAAGAGGAACATTCTGCGACATTAAATAAGTCAAGTTACTCTTAAGTTTGTATATATGTGGGCCTACATGTTACAAGATTGGGACAGGATGCTCATTTTTTTACACGGGAACTCAATGGATACTGAACACAAAGTAGCAAATTATTTTAATAAAAGGAGTTAATAAGAGTTTTATGATATTTCCAAAAGCACTTTTCAACTTGCTTGAATATTCGGATGCATTCTCTTGCCACTCATTAATTTATGGTTTTTATTTTGCATGATTATTGTGAGGAAAATTCCTGGGTACATAACCCTGAAGTGAATTTCTAAGGAGACCATTCTGACCATGAATGACATTTTTCTATTTTTGGTTTTATTAAAAATTTCCCCGCAGTGAAAAATTTGGAAGAACTAAAGAAATACTGTGGTAGATCCAGCTACAAGTGAAAATTCAAGTGAAAATTTGTTGTAAATAACAGTAATTTACATGATAACATATTTTTATATTTTCTGCTGTAATAATGATTCCCATATAACCACATTATATTGTTCAAATGTGATTTGCAGAACTCATGGTTTATTTTCAAATCTATGCATTGCCTTAAGAATTTTATTTATAATTTCAGTTTCTATTGCTTCAGCTGTGTGGTATCTTTCCAAATTAAAATAACAAAAACTGCCTACAGAAATCTTAAAACTATGATGACCCAAGAAAGATCGCTTAACAAGCCATTATCAATAGAACACAAACAATGTGGAAAAACATCTTCATGATAGCACCCAAATTAGTGATTCAAATAAAGGCAAGGAAAATTGTATGAAATAAATATATAATAATTTATTAATTTTGTATGTGACTACTTTTTACCAGCCCAAACACGTCCACCCCATCATCACAACAGCTAGGCCTATGCACGCTTAATTTATTTTGTAATTATAAAGATCTATTCATCAAGGTAGAAGATATATTGCCTTTGATTTAGCAGTTGATAGTGTCTGAATCTATTTGGGCTTCTGTAAGTAAATGCCACAGGCAGGATGGCTTACAAACAGCGGATATTTATTGCTTGCATTTCTGGGGGCGGGGAATCTGAGATTGGGGTGACAAGGGAGGGGTCTCTTCTGGCCGCAGACTTCTCGCTATGTCCTCACACGGTGGAGGGGTGAGGTAGCTCTGTGGGCTCTCTTTTATAAGGATGATAATCCCAAATAGGAGGGCTCTGCCCTGATGACCTGATTACCTCCCAAAGGCCTCACCTCCTAATACTGTCATCTTGGGGGTTAGGTTTCCAGCATGTGAATTTGGGGGGACACACACATTCAGGGCTGCCTCCAGTGTCAGGAAGGTAGAGGTTGCCCCTTTCCGGATGGTTGCCCCATCCATTGGATGAATGCACAGCCTTCCACCAGGACTGATGTTGGTGTCAGTCTTTGGCCCATTTCGGAGGAATTATCAGGGAAGGTGTTTGAAGAACCCATAAGTTTGTTAAAATTTCCAGCGGAGGATCTTGTTGCGTTGCCGAAAGAACTGCTAGGTGTCCCACAGTTTTCACTGTAGCTTCTTGGTTCCGTGGTCAGTTGCTCTCTTGGTAAGTTTACAGGGGTTTCAGTACACAGGTAGGCCCGGCCGACACTCATCTAGATGATCAGGACCCGCAGAAACGGTGCCCAAATCCTGAGCATGCCATTTCTCGTCCCCGTTTTCATAGAAGGAAATCAGGTTGTCGAAGGCAAGGCCCACTTCGCAATTCCGCCTCAGAAACCTGTCACTGAGAAACAGTGTAGGGAGAAATACATCGCCCCAGCCTTCAAAGAGGAGCCCTCTCAAACACCAGGCCTAGCACCGAAGGGAGTCTGTGCCCACCCTAGCTGTCCAGTGAACGAAGAAAGGAATGGTGAAATTTACTCCTATGTGTGTATAACCTCATTCAATGACTAGAATAACTAAATCCTGAAAAGAGCTTGAAATTCACTTGATGTTAAGGGTGAAGCAAGAAGCTACCTCCTTGGGGCCATTTGGCATCTCTCAAAGTAACTATATGACAAGTGTTTCATTCAGACCAGCCTTGAGGTATCCAACCTTTTCCTCCCAACATTTGTTGCTCCTGGATGAGCACCACACTCCTGAAATACAGGGGCAAAGCACCAAAAATCTTTTTCTTCTTTTTTCCTGTACCTTCTTAGAGTCTTTGGGTGTCACCCATACATATGTGGCCACACTTAAATACTGCCTTGAACCTGTAAGTAGCATCTTCCAGAATTCAAAGGCAAAAAGAAAGGGATCTCCAGTGTTCTGTTTGATCCTCATCAGTTTACAGCAATGGATATAGAGGAAAATTTGCCCAGATTTTCCAGTGACTAAGCGCTTCTGGGTCTGAGGTAGGTGCTTTAGAAAGCCTCCTCTCTGGGTTTCCAGTCACGAGGATTCTACCTAGCACGCTGGCTTGCAAGTTCATGGTCATCTACAAATGCACGTTGCTAACTTACAAATCTTCAGTGGACTGGGAACAAGGAGAATTCAAATTTTATTTTTAAAAAAAAAAAACCTCGAAATGGGCATACTTCTGTGCCCAGCACTCATTAGTGTTAATAAAGGCTAACTTGTTAAACTTTAAAAAGGCGAAGCTCAATTGTGCACAGGGGCCTGCCAGCAGAGTCGTAACCCAGCATCTTTAAAATAAAAGCCTCACTGGTGGGGCTCCAGCTCCTTGCATCAGCATCTCTTTGGCTTTCTCATGTGCGCAAGGGCACTTTGCTGCCCTGAAGTCTTTTTCCTTAAACTAGTTCCATTGCCTGGCATTTTCATTGCCTCCTTAGAAAGTTCTAGAACAATTCTGACAAATCCCTCTCCTTAAGAAAGGAGTCGTCGTGTGGCATTTCCAGGTTATACGAAAAGAAATGCCAGAAGAGGGAATTGACGAATAAGATGAGTGGAACTCTGGGAAGCCTCCTGTCAGTACCAGGACCAGATTCCTGGTGCCTTTGTGAGCTCCGAGCACTCTTGCATCTCATTTCCCGTGCTGCTGAATCTTTCCTATGTCTTTAAAACAAAACTATTATACAGGGTCTGAAGCCATGATGAACATTTACTAATGAGTCTATATCCCCAAAAGTAGATTTAAAATTTTAATCTTGACTGACTTTAAATGTAACCCAAGCCATATAAGGATCTTTATTTAAAAAAAAAAAATACAATCCAAAGCATTGTGAAGCTCTGGCATAGTGGGGGGAAAGTGCTGATTTCCTATGCTATTATGAGCTCCCACTCCCCCCTCTCTTGGAGAATTAACATATTATGCAAATTATTTTACAAATATGGTGCAGATGTCATTAATAAAACATGAAAGTGGGATCTGAGTCCCCTATTAGCATTTTCATTGTGTTTCAGTCCAGTCTGCGCCTACAGCTTTCTCCACCTCGTGAAAAGCTCTGTTGCCATCTTGGGAAGCCCCTATTTGATAGAGCATCAAAAGTCTGTGTGCCGAGAGCTGGTGGAGTTCTGAGGATGAGGTAGGGGAGAGAGGGAGGGAAGCCCAGGTAGGGCCAGCGCCTCCCCTGCTGTTCCGGTACCTACACTCGTCACAGAGCCATGCTCCCCTCGACCTGTTTCCCCAGGGATGATATTACAGGCTTGTTGATGGATGCTCACGAATCAGAAGGTTGAATTTAGATATGGTCAAGTTTACTCTCTTCCAGTAGGTGGGGAATCGTCTGGGGTTGGATTTAGAACTGCGAGCACAGCTTGGTTTGACCTTCAGGGATTTGTTCTCTGGTGTTTATTTTGAACGGGAGATGCGAGTCTTGCGAGTCTTCTGCGTTGGGGCTGAGGTTTCCGGTTAGCCTTTAGAATAAGCATTTTTTGTGCTATTCTGGGCATTTAAAAACAAACACACTTACTTTAAAGCACCCCCCACCTCTCAGTCAATATGCATGTCCTATTTGCAAGGCAAAGACCGTTTTGAAACATCAACAGTGCAGTAACTGTCATCAGTCTTAAGGCATCACAGAGATGCGGCGGTGCTGATAGCCTGCAAGGAGATCATCTGAGGAAGATTACTCTGGAAGTTATGTCCCAAGCACGCATTCTAAGATTAATTTCTCAGTTTACTAGAAGCTAGTACTGCTAATAATTAAAAGGTGTGTGTTATCAGGGGGCCAGATAAGAAAGGAATTTACATCTCTTAGCTCAGATCAACTCAGGTGAGATTATATAGATTATTCAGCAGGAAAGGGACCCTGCCGTTGCCTCAGTGAACCAGACAGGGGAGGGAACGTGGTGACCACCAATTGGTAAGGGCGGGTGAACAAGAGCTGGGGGGCTGGTAACGCGGCCAGGCTGTGGAGCCGACCGCGGCCCATGGTCAGGGCATCTCGGCTCGCCCCCCCTCTCTCGGGAGCTGGCTGGGCCCAGCTGCTGATATGCGAGCATGTCCATCCGTGGCTTGGAATCCCCGTTTCCGCTGTCAATCACAGGTCATCCCTGGGGACGTTCGTTGGTAGCAGCTCAGAGGTGAGGGTGCATGCGTGGGTACCTCTCCTGCCGAGCAGGTAAGAGCCAAGCAAGGAAAACACCTGGCGCACAGCTGCCAACAGCACCCGTCACTGCGCCTTAGGGCGGCAGCAACACTGGGGCTCCCGCCACGTGCCTTCTCCGAGGCTCCCGAGCTGCACCGGGTCTTCAACTATCTAACTTTGACCTGTTTAATATTTAGTAAGGCTAAAGAAATAAAAGATGAATTATTGAAGAGGTGAATGCTTTTAAACCCCCCCAAAAAAACCCAAAAATTCACAGCTATGCCGCTTTGTATCAAAAACTCATTTCATGGGCATTAATTTGTTAATAAAATGCTGATTGTGCGATGCAGTGGTGTTTCTAAGCAGCCCGTAACTCACCGGGAAGGGCGACCTTATGTTCCTGGGCGACACGCACTCTGAGTCCAGTTTTTTCTTACGTGGGTTCTAGAAACTGTTGGAAAAAAAAAAAAATCGGCAAGGACAGACCCTGAATTTTTCTCCGGGTTTGTAACCTGAGGGAACATCTGAAACCCCGTGACACTGGCAACACAGCCCAGGAAGGGGTGGACATGGCTTTTCAGAATGTAACTGCGCAGACAAAGGGATCGCCATTAGGAATTGTGTTTTCTGGGGTACAGGGAGAGGGACGGCAGCCAGGGTAGTGAATTCAAGCAGAATCAATAGGTGGGGGCTCTGTTAATAGAGAAATCTCGGGTAAGACCCAGCACAGATGGTGGCGTGGGGGAGGGGCAGGCGTCCGGGAGGGTACCGAAGAAGGAAGGACGGTGGCTAATCTCCCCCCCTAGCTTTTTGTTGTCGTTGTTGGTCATTGATGTAATTTGCACTATCATCTTGCATGTCTCTTTCATATCTGTAGCTGGGAAAAGACATAATCCTTATATGGATTACTACAACTCACAGAAACGCCTTAGTAATGCTTCGCAGGGAGCAGATATTCCAGCGGCCCCTGGCAGTAAAAACGCAGAGAACCCTGCACGGCACATGGTTTTAAGACGAATATTGTACATAGAGGCATTAATGCGATGCAGGCGAACAGACTGTGACTTGGGGAACGTTGACAGGATGTAGGCTACAAAAAGCATTGTCGCTGGGAGAAATTTTCGAGGTCATGAAGTCAAATTGAAAAGAGGGAGAGGGAATCTCGGACTCAGAGAGAAGGTTAAATTGTTTTAATCGGAAGAGAAGAAAAGAGTCGGTGTTCGTGGCACGCCCTGTAAAATTTACTTTCTGCCTCGCGATCGTTTATAGGGATTTATGCCTGCCCCACTGTGGGGATGCATTTGTAAATGCATATTTATAAGTCTTCCTGAAGCTCAGGAGCAAAGCAGTGTGACGGAGAGGCTCCGTTCAGGAAGTGACTGATTCCTGCCTCCCGGGCCTGAGGGAGGCTCCAGTGATCAGAGATGAGGACCCCTCTGCTCTCCTGGGGGAGGCCAAGCCTGCACTACTCTCAAGGATCTTTCAGAAGCCCTAAGAGCCATGAGCTTTATTCCAAAGGCAGCCTGGGAACGGGCGTTGATCGCCCCCTCGGTGGGGGAGAGAGAAAAGAAGTCGGGGTGGCTCTAAACTAGACGGGAAGCCACCTTCAAGAGATTCTGTTTCAACAAGCCCGATGCATTCCTTTTGTGTCTGGATCTTTTGAAGGAATGGATTTGCTTCTGAGGGGAAGGGCTGTTGTAGTTGTAGATAGAAACACACACTCCCATACTTCCCTTTTCGCTGGAGAAAATGCAAGACAGAGAATGCTCCGCTTTTAAAAACATCAATATCTTCTATTTATAGAGCTTGTAAAAATGGTTTGAAGTCAAAAGCAAGGATAGCCAAAGTTTTCAAATTCTACAAGTGCAAAATAAACTTACGAAGAGGTCCAGAAATGTACATCTGAGTCTACCGTCTCGATTTCGTTTTGAACACAGGGGGGTAGGTATTTAAAACAATTCCAGAAAGCGGTTTTCATGGCAACCCTTACAATCCGATCTGACCTAAACTGCCTGGTGGCTTGAGATAGATTTTTAGAGGTTTGTCTGATGATTCAAAAATGGTAGGTTGTATGTTTTATTTTTCCTGAGGTACAACTTGTGTATTTCAGAGAAAGAAAACCTCCTAGGATAGGGATTACAGTTATGAGAAATTGTTCGTTGCAAGTGTTTGTGACTGACTAGACTTAGATTTGCATAAAGGTCTCCAAGCAGCGCCACTGTACTTGGAGATTCTCAACTTTATTTCAATCAAATAAAGACTTGTCCCATTTTTGGGGGGGAGCAATGGAGGAAAGATGGGGGAGATTATTCAATACAAAGCCCTTGTTACACACACACACACACACACACACACATCCTTGTTTTTATAAAACAGTTTACTTTTAAGCATCTCTGGGAAGCCTTCAAGTGTCCTCCCTGGATGTGGCCATGGGGATGTGCGCAATCGGGAACAGAGGCCTGAGCTGCTTGCTGGAGATCCGGAGACCACAACAAATGCTCCCCGCCCTCAGGCTTTCCACCTCAATCCTGAGAACTCTCAACAGGTGGCCCGCCCTCGGAATTTCAGAGATGAACATGCCAGTTCCTCGCTATTCGCGCTTCTCCCCAGTTGGGTTTCATCTT
Organism: Zalophus californianus; assembly: GCF_009762305.2. NCBI lineage: Eukaryota > Metazoa > Chordata > Mammalia > Carnivora > Otariidae > Zalophus > Zalophus californianus. Next base: position 3,460,767 of record NC_045597.1, read on the forward strand.
CCTTGCTTGGGCCCTCTCCCCTGTGCCTTCCTGTGCCGCTGGGAACACGTCTCCCGGTGGCATCTCTGTCCCACTGTCTGCGTGTCCCTGCCCTTCCCCTGCAGGCCTGTGTGCCCCAGTTTCACCGCCGGCTCTTGTCCTTAGCCACGGGCAAGGCGACTGCCAGCCCCGCTCGTGATCCCCGATGTGCGTGAAATCCTCCAGCGCGGTTTCCCTCTGTCCTTCCTCTGCCCTGGCTTCCCTTGCTGTCCCCACGGCCGCAGCAGCCATCCCTGCGCAGACAGGCACCCTGGCCCGGGAGCCGGAGGGGAGCGGGACACACTGAGGTGCGGGGCGGACCCCCACGCCTGCCCACAGCTGTCCCCCGTTGCGCGCATCCACCCGGCTTGTTCAGCCTGCTGGTCCTCCCTGGACGATCACCGTGAGTGCTCCCGGGCCTTCCAGCCTCCCTCCTCAGGCGGCAGGCTCTCGGCCAGCCATCGGTGGGGAGCCGCTGACCGCAGGGCACCTGCCCTTGGCCTGACGCTGGCCCAGCGTGAGGGGAGCAAACTGTGCAGTCAATGTGGTCACTACATGCAGAGAGAGAGAGAGCAGGGCTGCAGCGAGGGGGACAGGGCATCCGCGAACGCAAAGCAGGGGCGGCAGAGGAAGAAGGGACCAGGAGACAGAGGGAGCATGTCCTCAGGTCTGCAGGGAGCTCCGCGAGGCTGGAGCAAGGGCACGGGGTGGCTCGTGCAAGGCGGGAGCAGGTGCCCACAGACTTACGAAGCTCCCTGAGCTGGCACGTTAGCCTGGGTGCCTGGAAGTGTCTTAAGCAAAAGAGTAAAATAACCGTGTTGCATTTTAGAAGCTGACTCGCACAACTGTGTAGGAAGAGGCTGGAGGGGTCCAAGGAGAAAAGAGAGCAGGCCGACCCGTTAACAGGAGATCTGAAGACGTGCGGTGAAGTTGCGGGAGATTAGGTATGTCCGAAGAGCATCTCGGCAGCGGGGTGGGCAAAGCGAGAGGTTCCCGGCAGACAAGGGGCCCGCTAGTAATTTTTAAGTCACCACCAGCTTGCTAATGCTCACAAAATTGGATAGTCTTTCCTGAAAGCCTTGGTGGAAAAGTGTTTGCCCGCACTGTGGTTTGTCCCCACACGTGGTCCGCAGTGGGAGTGCCGGCTGCTTTGGCGGGACAGCCTGCCGGGCAGCTGCTGCCCCGGGGAGCGGCCTCCGCCGTGTCTCTAGCACACGAAAAGCCCCCACAAGACGAGGGCTTCCATTAACCAAAGAAGGGGGGAAATTGAGGAAACCTAAAGCACAGTACGGCTGCCACATACTCTTTTCCTATGAAGAGCACCTCTCCTGGGTCCCGGGCCTGGGGGCCTGGGGGGCTGCGTGAGGCGGTCAATGTAAACACAGAAATCTGTCAAGAAAGGAAATTGCGATCTGCTCGGTGAGAACCTGAAAGCAGAGCTTTCCCAACAAAATTCTTGATGCAGATATAAATAATTGAGTGTATCTACATCACACAGTTCAGTTCGGTGTGACTGTGTGCACAGCTGTATCTTTGAACTGGAAACGTCAGGTGCTTTCCGTGTTCAGAGCAGAACTTCTCTACCTTCTGAGATCCTTCTAGAAACAAAGGCCCCTTTCTCCCCCATCTCTCCCACCTCTGGAAGAAAGCGTTACCGTCTTCAGCCCTTAGCCATCCGTTTACGTTTGGTGATTTGCTTTGTCAGTTCCCAAACTTGCACACAGGGTAGCAGCGGAAAGAGCAAGTGGGGTGAGGGGAGGAAATCTTCATGAACAACAGTGTCGGCAGGTGTGAGCTCACATAGCGGTGGCTTACCTTCACTCCCCGGGACCACGTGAGCCCTGGTCTGTCTCCGTGCCACTGAGGCTGCAGGTACAGAGACTCATCCGAGCTCATCGGCCCTTGTGAACCTCACATCAGGGAGACAAATCTATACGTTCTTTTATTTATTTATTTATTTGAGAGTGAGCGTGCGCGTGTGAGAGGGAGTGGGGGGAGGGGCAGAGGGAGACTCTCAAGCAGACTCTGTGCTGAGCTTGGAGCCCAAAACAGGGCTCAATCCCACGAAGCTGAGATCATGACCTGAGCCGACATCAGGACCTAGATGCTTAGCCGACTGAGCCACCCTGGAGCCCCAAATCTATACATTCTTGACAACAGTGCCTTACATCAAGTGCTTTGACAGAGGGCCAAGAGGAAAAAAGCCTACGAAAAATGTCTCTAAGTCCCAATCCAGAAATCTATTTATTACACACGTCATTTGTGATGTGGGGGAAAAAAAAAAGAATCAAAGGCACTTAAAAAAACTATAACAATATGTTATATGCTGAACAGATTATTTTAAATTGAACTATTTCATTTGGTTGGTGCATGTGGAAGGAAGGATGGCTTTGGTGGCCGTCAGTGGCTCATTCATTCACTTGACCACATTACTGCCCCTGGGACTGCTGTCGGGCTTTATGGGAAGCCGTCAGTCATGGCTCCTACTATCTGAGAGCTCACAGCTGAGAGAGGCAGAGAGACCCACCAGCTACAACCCAGCGTGACATGTGTTACAGAAGGTCGTGAGACAAGGTGACGTGTGTGGTAGCGGACAAATGCAGAAACATCCTGGTCCCTGAAGGGGAGAGCACCTGCCTTTGCTGACACCCACGGAGAAGATCCATGTAGTGACGTTTGACCCGGAAGAATGGGTTCGTGTCTTTCGAGGCTGCTGCCCCTCCTCGAGCAGGGGGATCACAGGCCCGACACCAGAAAACACCAGAACCCACCTTTTCAGGGGGACGCGACAGATGGCAAATCTTCAGATACAGGCGCCTCCAAACATATCAGCTGAGGGTGTGCTATTTTCTGATCTTTGTGATTTTAAAACGGATCTTCATTTCAACCTTATTTATTAAGCGGAAGATTCCGGCAATTTTGGATGGGCCTCGGAGGCAGGTTTCCTTCTTGTCTTCTTCCCTTGGAGTGTCCCTGCCGGGGTTGCCGCACTCACAGATGTCTTCACCCGAAAGCGAAACAAACACTACCTTACCAGCTAGTGGGCACGCCCGTGATTCTCCCTGATACCTGGCGCCTGCGAAGTTCGACAGTTTGGGTTAATGATTAAGCGAAGTTACAGGACCTAAGCAAGGCTTTTTGCTCCCTACTCCTTCCTCCGTGAAGGCAGGCTCTGCCCAGCCACTACCACCTCGGGCATCACCGCAGGCTGGTGTGGAGGGGCCAGGCTCGTCTGCTTAGCGCGGGTGTTCCCATCCGTAAGTGCCAAGCCGTCAGACCACCTGCTGACGTGACTTCACAGAAAAGAGAAAGCAGAGATGTGGCTGACAGTTGGCTGGGTGCCGCTAATTAAGTGCTGCAACCCCACCCCCTAGCAGACCCAGGCCCCCAGGCTCTAACCCATGTGACAGAGTTTCCTCCAATGGTGGCACGTAGTAGGGTGGCCCGGAGGGGTGTGTGTGCGTGTGCGTGTATGTGTGCATGCATGGGTGCTATAGGGAGAGAGCGTTTTGAGCCAACGTTCCGCCCTCCTTTGGGCAGACCCAGAGCAAGAGCCCTCGCCTCAAATCACACCGTGGCCCAGGATGAAGGGCATGAAGATAAACATGAGAACCAGATTTCTCTAAACACGTTATCTTGCTGTCAGGAAGCTTATAATCTCGACAGGAGCAGTATTTCTCAACCAAAACTGATGGCTAATAACACACATTAGCCTTCTAGATGAGTTGGAGAACACTGGGCTGGTGTCTCCGGGGAAGGTCCGGTTCTGGAGGCCAGATTTTAACTAAAATTTGAATGATGGATTCTGTTTCAACAAACAAAGGGAGAGTGGCATTTCAGGCGTGTGAGCCAAAAGCAATATTAAATGTTCAATTCCTGAACTAGTTATTCAAAAAATCCTTTGATTTAAGCATTCCAAAGTTGTGACGCTGACCAGGTAGCCTGAACCCAGTCTTGCCCTACAGCAGTGCAGAGCCAACCTGCAGCCACGATTCTCATCCGTTGCCAAGACCCCAGGCACGGCTCTGGGACTGTGCTAGCCTCGCGGCCACGTGCATGGCGTGAAGGGGACGGGCCCTCCTCGCTGCCCGTCGGCATGCCACCGCTGCGGTGACTTGAGCACATTTTCATCTCACGGACGAGAAGAAACCCGGGCTTCCTGGAAGTTACCAAGCCAGCAGCCACAGTGCTTGCTAAGCTTCCATCTTGCCACCTCCAAGTCCGGCTCCAGGGACGAAGGACAGAGATGTGGCGCCTGGAAGCAGCGTCCGTCCTGTGTGGTCTTGCCCCTCCAGCCTCCCAGGCTTCCTCTCCGCCCTGACTCAGGCTCTGGATGAGTCAGGTGCAGATAGTTTCATCTCTATGAAGCTATGGCAAAAAGCTCTGTCCCAGACTGCATTTCCTTCATCTTCCAGAAATCACAGACCTCTCTCAGCCCCGGTCTCCACCCGGACACCCTGGGGATGATCACATGTATCCCACGTAGACAGCATTTTGAGGACGTGCAGGTGGATTGTGTAAACACACATTTTAAAGTACATTTGTTTATGGATCAAACCTACTTACAGAGTGCCCGGTGGGGGCCGGGAATAATGTTAGCCACGGGGTGAGAGTGAACATAGCACATTCTCTCTCTCTCTCTCTCTGTCTCACGGAGCACAATTAGGCAGAGGAGGGCAGACCGGAGGTTTACCCGGACCCAGAAACAAGCATGCTGTGAATGGGGGCGTGTGGAGGGAGATGAGCACGAGCATCTCATTTGATTGTCATCATCGGGATCCTTGTTTTTGAGAGGGTTACAGTTAAGCTAAGATCCAGAGGGTGGTTTGGATGAGTCCAAGCAGCGGGAGGGAGGCGGCCTTGCAGAGAGCCGGGAACCGCATGGGGAAGCAGAGGAGAGCAGATGAGGGTGCAGCACAGAGCCTCCAGAACCACGAGGGGAACCTGGGTTTTATTTTAAAAGCAAAGGGAAGCCACGGAATGATCCTGTGATGGCATAACTCGTCTCTCCGACGAGACTGTCAACTCTGCAAGGCTGGAAACCCACAGGGACGTGTCGCGGGCTCTCCCACAGCAGCAGATACTCTGATTTGCTAACTAAATATTTGCTAATTGGAATGTCCTAAGTTACAGAGATAGTGAGGGTACTTTATGAGGTAGTTCCCTCAAGCTCTGCCGCAACTTGAAAGGTCCTTGAGCTGCACAAAGAAGAGAATGTTAACTTTGTTCCATCGAGCGGGGTACATTTTTAAAATTAGAGGCAAACACCTCACCCAGGACAGTCCATGTGTGTATTGGAGGAATGACGAATGACATGTTACATTTCCTTCCTTTTGAAGTGCTTCAGATTCGGTTTTTTTTTTTGTTCCCTTTGGGGTTTTCAGGATTTTACAGCGGAGCTGGTGAATGTTTCGCGTCGCCCTTGGCTGTCACTTCACAGGAGGAGACACATGGAAAGACCCCAGGGCATGGGTCCCAACGCTCTGGACTGGGACCAGCAGCCTCGTCGAGCAGGTGGGCACAGGGGGGAGTCCCCCAAAATGGTCTCTGTGTCCTCGCTTCCCTCACCTTCACTTTTGGCGCCTCCCACCCGAGAAGGATCCCATGGAATCTCTTTTCACAGAATGTTCTGTAAAAGGGAAAAGCTCAAATTCTCATCATGTTTTAATACTTCCTTTTCTAAATTCTTTTTTTTTTTTTTTTTTTTTTTTTTTAGAGAGCGAGATGGGGGAAGGGGCAGAGAGAGAGCGCGAGAGAATCCCAAGCAGACTGCACGCTCGGCGCAGAGCCTCACGCGGGTTCGATCTCACCCCCCTGAGATCACGACATGAGCCAAAATCAAGAGTCGGAGGCTTAACCCACTGAACCACCCAGGCGTCCCTGTAAATTCACTATTGTAACAATGAGACATAAAAATGGATTGGACACAAAATTCTCTCCGAGCCGTCTCTCTGAGTCTGTTCTTCTCCATCCTGAGTAAAAAATGCTGAGGGGTTTGTTTTGCTTTTACCCTCATGTGAGAAATGCCTTGTTGTGAGAATATTTTTAGTGTTGTCATTTGGGAATGGGGAGTTTTGGGGGCTCAGGGAACAGTAGGGCGCTATCAAAGAAAACTGAACTTTTTATGGTACTAGGAACTCCGTTGACGGAAAGCGCGGTGTCAGGTACGGCTCGTCCCGTGAGGATGGAGAGGGTGGCGAGGGGCCCACAGCATCGAGCCCATCCTGAGGAGGGGTTTGCCTCCGCATGGGGACGCGGGGACCCACGTGAACGATTTTAAACCACTATGGTTGTTCATGCTTGTCTGGTTCCTGCCGTGACCAGACCTGGGAGGGACCAGACCGGGGTTTCTTCCCCAGCGATGTTACCACCAGGGATACGGTGGCAAGAAAGCAACTCACAGGCCTCCTGTCGACGTTTATTATTAAGTGGGCACGGAAGGCAGCGGTTTGGCCTTCTTGGTGCATTTGGGGGCAAGGCCCCTCTGGTTTTCCAGAGGCAGCCCAATGCGTGTTCTGTGCGGAGGCAAACACCTCACCCAGTACAGTCCATGTGTGTATTGGAGGAATGACGAATGACATTCTGGGACAACATCTGAAGACAAGACCGGCTGGGCTGGGGTCTTTGGCCGTTTCTGCTCCTGTGGCCCAAAGGAATTCTGGACAGAATGTGCTTCCTCACACATTTACGTTGAAAATGAACATTTTATCACATCTCACAGCTGCACGGATGAGCTTTCCATTATAACGTGTATTGTGGTATATTTGTTCTAAACATAGTTTTGTTAAAACGGTGGAGTTGAGGGTGTTTTCTGTCCCATTCATGCAAAGTGAGCATCACGTACTCTAATAGGATGAGCCAGTCTCCAAGGTCAAACCCGTTGGCTACCCTGGGCTCGTTTTTGGCAGGAGATATCGGGCTTGGTTTTGTACTTCAACGAAACATGCTGCTGGGACAGCTGTGTTCTTCTGGGTCTGTCCTAAGGTGGGTTGGCAGGTACAGGTCAGCGCGAGAGCCACCGTGTCTGTCGCCTGCATGACATCGGGGGGCTGCCCCTCAGCGCCTCCTGCTGTGGCTTCCTTGGTGTGTCGTCAAAGGGCTCCAGCTGCCATGGGCCCAGAAGGGTTTTCCCTCCCAGCCTGGCTCCAGTGCAGTCAAGGGGTGTGCGTGTGACCCCCTGGTACAGTGGGAGATGAAGTGGGCAAAAACGTGAGGGGGGATTATGGGAAGGGGACCCGGGGGTGGCATTTCAAACCAAAGGAAAGAGACTCCATGCAACATAAGGATTTGCAAAACAGCTCCATCATGGGCTTTCCTCCCCACAGACTACTGGACAGTCTCCTACACCCGGGGTGCACGCGCTCCTGGCTGAGACCGCCTGTCGGCCACAGCTCCCTTGAAGACAGGGACAAGGCATCTTCATGAACGACAAGATACAGCAAATGCACTGGAAAAGGGTGGAGCCCAGAACAATTGTAGACGATGCATTTGATTTTTGCTCTTATTTTGATATGTGACTTGTGACATTGGAGTGCAGATGCTCTTCTGCACCTGGATGCTGGGGTCGGCCTCTGGCCCCACCTGACTCTCCTTCCTGCCTGCCTCCCTGACTCTGAACTTCTTCCTCCCTTGTGCATTCGCTCCCATTCTCCCCTTTCTCCCAGGGGCGTCTCTCCGGCAGCTTCCCACTGTCTCCATCATCAACTTCCTCCTCTCCTTGGCACGGATCCCATCACCATGGAAACGGGCCATCATCTCTCCCTTCCCAGACCCACCTTTTCCCGACTCCATCTCCCCTCCAGCGTCTCTCTGCAGAAGAGTTGCCTCCGCTCTCTGTCTAAATTCTCTCCCCCTGTCCTCTCCCCAATGCACCCAGATCACACTTTCATGCCCTTCTGCACAGAGCTGCTCTTATCAAGGCCCCCTGCAGCTGCCCATTCTCGGCCCGCGGCGCAGCTGACCCGTTGACGCTGTTCCGTCTGCCTCGCTGATCTCAGGACACCACACCTTCTCATCTCTCTTCCCGCGACACTGCGGGTCTCTGTCCCCTCTCCTTTGCTGGCCGTTTCTCTTCTCCTTGACTTCCTCGTGTTTGAGTGTCCAAGGACCGAGGTCTCGACCTTCTTTTCTCCCAGGCGACCGTGCATCCTCCTGCTGATTCCCCTCCAGTCTCAAGGCTTAATTAATTAATTAATTACATTTATTTATTTAGTTATTTAAATTCAATTAATTGGCACAGAGTGTATTACTAGTTTCAGAGGTAGAGGTCAGTGATTCATCAGTCTTTTATTTTTTTATTTTTTTTTAAAGATTTTTATTTATTTGTTTGAGAGAGAGAAAGAGATAGAGAGACCATGAGAGGGGGGAGGGCCAGAGGGAGACGCAGGTTCCTCGCTGAGCAGGGAGCCCGATGCGGGACTCGATCCCAGGGGCCTGGGATCGTGACCTGAGCCGAAGGCAGTCGCCTAACCGACTGAGCCACCCAGGCGCCCGTGATTCACCAGTCTTATGTAACACCCAGTGCTCATTCCATCACATGCCCTCCTGAATGCCCATCCCCCAGCTACCTTATCCCCCCACCCCCTCCCCCGACTTCAGGCTTTAAATCCCAACAGTCAGTGTGCTCGAGGCTCACACGTGTGTAACTCTGGCTCAGACCTTGTTCCCGGGCCCCTTCCTTGCTCAACCTCCTGACTTCCTGGTATCTCCAGTTGCCTCTGTGGTAGCACCTCAGATCCAAACACATCTAACACAGCCCTCTGGTCTGTCCCTCGTAAGCTGCCCCACAGCCTTCCCCACCTTCACCTGGGGGCAGCAACATTTTTCCTCTGGTTCAGGCCACAAAACCATCTGTCAGAAAATGCTTTGGGTTCTGACCTCAGAGTACTTTATGTCTGATGTCCAGCCACTTCTCCCCGTCCACTGCTGTCTTCTGCTCTGAGCCCTCACACACTCTTGCCTGGATTTCTGTGATGGCCTCCTAACCGCTCTGCCTTCATGTCCTCTTGTTCTCTTTATTCTCAACCCAATATCTAGAATGACCTTTTGAAAGCTTAAGGCATGTTAAGCCCTTCAGTTGCTCACAACCTGCAGAGGCTTGCCTTTTTAATCAGAACAAAAACCGGAGTTCTTATAATGCCCACAAGACCCTAAATCTGACCTCGTATTCAGTGTTACTCTCCCTCCTGCGCATGCTCTTCCATCTGCTCTGGCTTCTCCCTGTTCTGTAAACATACCAGAACGACCTGCCTCAGGGCCTTTGCACTGCCTGGCTCTTCTGCCCAAATACTCTCCTCCTGGATTGCCTTCAAGTGGTGAAATTTGTCCAAATTTCACCTTCTTCTGGTAAGGTTCAGAGAAGCTATGTAAAATTATGACTTGCTGTTAGTTCTGGTCCCTTTTAGCCTGCACTATGTTTTTTTTTTTTTTTTTTTTTTCCCTACTGTATTTCTTAGCACTTTATAACATGCTCTATCATCTAATTATCCATTATGTTTGGTATTTATTGTCTGCCTCGGGACACAAAGTCAGCTCTGTGAGGGCACGGAGTTCAGTAGTATTTATCCCAAGAACCTAGGATAGTGCCTAGCGCATAGCGGATCAAATAGAGCACCCGTCAGCATTAGAATGAGCACTAAGGTGGGCAATATAAGAGGAGACGGTGAGCTTAGCTGTCAAAACAGGACTTGTGCATGCACCAGCGTTAGATGGAGAAAGGAATACAGTGATTGACAGTTGAACAAAGCCCTTCTCTGCTGGAGGAGGGTAAGGAAGGCCTTGGAAGGAAGGAGTTTCTGGGGCTCCGCAGTATCAGTGAAGTCGAGGATCGACCGAGGAGTTAGGGACTGAGCCGCGTCGTGTAGCCTGGGACAGGGCGAAAACCCCGCCACTCTCAGATTCAAGAGAGGAGCCCAAGAGAGAGTTCCAGACCAGAGCACATTCTGGAAACCAAGTGTTGGAAATAAACATAGCTTGCTTGTCAGTTTCCAGAAGGAGTGACTCTGTCCTTCTCTACCCATTTTCCTGATTTGTGAAGTGGGAAGGCTCTTGTTTGCTTACTGCTTCCAGAGGACAGTGAGTCAGAAAGAGAGTGACCATGAGTGGCCTGCTGCCTGTCTCCGGGTGAGGGGTCCTAGAAACGGAACACATTCCGACGTTTGACGTGTCTGTGGGAGGTCTGACCGTCAGCAAAACCTTCTCCACTCCCCTGCACCTGCTGATTTGCATCTTATAAAATGCACTGTCCCTCTTGCAGCATATTGCCCAGCGATTAGAAAGGTTAATATGGAAAAATCCCTGATGTGGTCAAGGCCTGGCTTTCGTTCAGAAAGATCTTGAGGATTTTATATTCCGGAAGAATCTTGGGGGTCAGACTGAAGAACGTATTTTTCTTCCTACAAGGAAAAAGAGGGCAGAACTCTTCCCAGCTTCTTAGTATTGATGCCTCATGAATTATTTAAGTTATGTAAAATGTTGCTCTATTAAGATTTGCATATTTGCAAATATTTAAATACCATTCCTTTTCAATTTTTGAACAAGTTTTGTTACCATCAGATTGTCAGTAGACATCTGCTGAAATTTCTACTCTTTGCCCTCCAGTTGCAGATGAAAATGCCAGTAGAAAGTTCCTTTCTGCACCAGGGTTTACGTATTACTAGGGAGACATGGAATTTTCCCAGAGTATTTGCTTCTTGCATTAATTCAGCAATTTGCTGTTTTGGAAAACCTGGGTACAGATGTTTTCTCATTGCCCTGGGCACGTTGTGTCTGCCTCGGGGGATTGTAAAGAAATTGCCTGAACAACACTGAGGAGAAATTGGATGACAGAACATAGGACACTGGACAAATCAAAGAAGGCTTCCTGGAGGAAGGGAGACTGTCACTGAATCACGCATCCGAAGGGCAAATAAGAAGACACAGAAACAGAAAGAAGCTAAAGGATTTACCCAAAATGAAGTAAATAGAGTCAGGATAGACCTGTGGAGCATTTCTCAGTGCACTTTTGTTTTTTTAATGATACTGGAAACTCTAGGTAGAGAAGAATGTTAAGAACAAAGAAGAGTTGCTAGGGTCATGTCTGTAAATACCCCGAACGAGGGAGCGGAAGGCCAATGGGCCCTGTTTCCCTTGTGGTCAGAAGAGATTGTGGGTTTTTTCTGGTATTTTTTTCTCCAACCATTTGCCTACCTAGATTACTTTTTCTCTTCTCCTCCATTTTTGTCAAAATTCTACCACACTTTCAACCACACCACGGGCACCTGTCTCCTCCATGCACCTCTCCGAATCCCCGCCCTCCTCCTGACCCACGATGGATGATCCCGGTACCCACACTGTTTCCAGTCACTCAAGGAGATCCTCCGGAGTTGGAACGATTCCTGGGCTTCTCCAGGTGAGCTCCCCCAGAGGCAACAGGCCACAGCATGCAACAGAACGCTGGCCAAAAGTGGAGACGTTTTGGAAAGACTGATGACACGAACAAGAAAGGCAGCCCTCCTATGCCCCTGCTTGCAGGGGGAAGGAGACTCCCGTGGGAAGAGTCACCTTAAGGGAACTCAGGTCCTTCTGTGTTGCATTGTTGTGCATTTGGGGGGGTGTGTGTTGAGGAGTAGGTTTCCATAATATTTCAATGGTTCAGAAGTTTTTTTCTGGATACTGATTTACAAAATGGCAGATTTTATTATTTTAAATGCATCTAAAGATAGGAAAAAACACTTTTTAACTGAGTTTTTCAAAACTTCCTTTTTTAGGGGTGCCTCAGTGGCTCAGTCGGTTGAGCGCCCCACTCCTGATTTCAGCTCAGGTCTTGATCTTGGAGTCTTGAGTTCGCCCCTCACTGGGCTCCATGCTGAGCATGGAGGCTACTCACAAAACAAATAATGACAACAAAAAACCCTTTCTCTTTAAAACCTGAATCAAGAGTTTAAATTACAGGCTGGAGAAAAGGCATGAAGGAGCTCAAGATAACCCAAGTTAACACCTCCTAGTTTCTCGGCTACTACTTGAAGGCGGATTTCAGGAACTGGTCTTGCTTTTCCCACTCAGTAGCAAATAACATCCATCCAAAACATACTAAAAAGAAACCAAATGTTCAATCACTGGAAATCACCTTTTCCATGACAAAATAAAATAAAAGCTTAAGGGTAAATTTATTCCTCATCTCGAGAACTAGAAATCCAGCTTCAAATATACACAGTAGTTTCAAGCTCTACTGAGCCAGGGTTATCCCATTAATTATGGATGACATTATGTTTTAAACAAATACAAATTGTTTTGCTCTCACCTTTAGAACCCCCTGAAGCAAATGTTTTATTCCCAGTGAGAATCATTCTGCACAGCTCAGGTCCTTGGATTACTGGGAGAGCTGCAGTAGTATTACGCCATCCAAAAATCCAATGTTGTCTTATTGATACCTGACTCCCATTGTACCGTGTTATTTAGTGGGAGGGAGCAGGGCCAGGAAGACGTGGTTCTCTCTCCCGTTACCGGCGATGACTCACTCACTCAATAGACAGGATGATGGGGGAGACTTCATCCCCAGGCCAAGGACTGCACACATTCCGGCATTGTCCCCTCTCCCGGGCAGACATCACGGATGGGTGGAGGTTTTCCACTTGGCCCACATGCAATGTGAGGATTTGTTCGGGCACTGGACTCCGGTTAGCCATTGATGGAAGAGGCCAACCTGGTCCCTCTGTTACAGCTTCACAAAGTAAGTCTTTCTTCTGGGTCACTGTGAACCTCAAGGGCTTGGTCAGGTCTATTCCATTCCATTCCGTTCCATTCCATTCCATTCCATTCCATTCCATTCCATTCCATTCCATTCCATTCCATTCCATTCTCCCATGAAGGCTTCAGTGTTTTGAAACCTTTTCTAGACCTGCCTTGCTGGGCTGGTGTGTGGTATGCAGATTGCAAGACTCTGAGGGTCACAACCCAGTGTCCTTCTCTATGAGCTAGCTGCCCAGTGTGGGTCTGAAATACCAACCTTTGGGTGTTGGCGCCCAGGAAGGAAGGTACTTTCTCTGTGGAAATGTATTATTCTTAGGTTGTTCAATGAACAACATTGTTGTTGTTGAACAGTTGTTCAATGAGTCTCTGGATCAGAGGTTCCACCTGTGGATGCAGAATGGGGTCATTTACCCATTGCCTACGTGGGGTCAGCTGACTTGCTTCTGGTTTCATGCCTCATCACTCACCTTTGGGTCTTCTCCACTCGGTTTGCAAAGCTCTCTCGACCATCTCTAGACTGAGAATGTGCTTTCGTGGAAAGGGATACTGGGTCTGGAAGCAGAAGCCCCAGATTCAAATCCACTGTTTTATTTATCTTTTAAACAAACACCCACCGAGAGCTTACTTTGTTTTAGGCACTGAACTCCAGCCGTCTGCATTGATAAATTCATTTGACTTCACAGCACCCGTGATGCAGAGTCGCTCATTATCTGTCTTTACTGCTACAGAGACGGGGAGAATGGGGAAGGAGGCAGAGTCGAACCCCACTCTCGCCAGCCCTGGGGACGATGCTCTCAAACCCACGGCCTGCTCTTGGACAAATAAAGGACCTCAGGTTTTCCCGCCTGAGTGTTACCGTTCTCACATGAAAAAGTGAGCGTGAAAACAGCAACTGTGTGGCTTCTCTGTGTTTGCCAAGGTGGTCTGAAAGCCCTAATGGCCTATACGAAGGTCAGGTGCAATCGTTATAAAGGAGGAAGGAGAACCAGTTTGCAAGTGGAGATTGGTGAGAAATAATGAAGCAGAGACTTCACGGTGCCTGTCCTGAGAGCTTCCCTACTTCTGATGTGGAAGTGGCAGCAAGAGCCCACATTTTCTCTGCATCCCTGGGCTTTGTGCGTACACGGCCACCTGGCCCAGCCGCAGTGACAGGAACTCAGCTCCCAAATACATAACATTGATATTAGAACCGAGAAATTTGTGTCACATACAGATGACAGAAAGCAAAAAAAAAAAAAAGGAGGGAAGGAGGAGAGAAAGTCTTTAGTTCCACTGAGTAACAGATTACAATCATGATGGTCATAGATGGTGTGAATATAAAGACTTTAAGGAAAAGTTCGATCGGTTCTTTATGGGTTATACTGATGGGGAAGGCAGGTAGAGTGAGAATCTAGGCATCAAAAGATCATCTATTTTAAAAATTTTCATTTATTTATTTTGAAGATTTTATTTACTTATTTATTTGAGAGACAGTGCGAGAGGGAGCATGCGTAGGGCAGAGGGAGAGGGAGAAGCACTCCCTGCTGAGCATGGAGCCCAATGTGGGGTTCGATCCCAGGACCCTGAGCTGAAGGCAGACACTTAACCAACCGAGCCACCCAGGTGCCCTGAGCTATTTTTTTTTTAAGGTGTAGATAAATACAACACAAAATGGGTAAAATCAGTGCTTATGGTGATCAGGACAAAGGGAAGAAACTAAACAAGGGAAGACGAGCACGCAGAAACGCACACGTTATGGCGACGTCAGGGGAGGAAGCAGCACATTGTGCTCTGAGCCGCCAAGCAGCCAAATCAAAGATGCATGAATGATTCACAGTGTGATGAGATGAAACACACAACAACTAAACAGCCAGGCAGGTGGAACACATCTTCTGCAATTTATATACCAGTGGGATGTTTCCTATGGGTCCTTAACAATGGTATGTGTAAAATTATGGAAATTGACACATTAAATAGCTCAAGTTTGGGGAAGGTGGTTCTTGAAACTCCATCAGTGCAGTTTCGTTAAGAAATCAAAGCAACGTGGTCCAGGTCCAGAGCCCTCTAGAGGTGCCTGGATCCGAGTGGACAGCGAAAGCTGTGGATTCCCCAGCATACCAGGGAAGTGAGTCAAGGGGTCATTCCCTGTTCCTCTTTGCCTGGTGGATGAGAAGTTGGGAGCAGAGGTTGAACTGCCAAACGTGGAGCCAGAGCACATAGGGCATGGAGGCTCTGACTAGCTCGGAGCTGGACCCACAGCTATAGAAATGATCTACCCCTGCAGTCATGTCTCTCTGTGGAGTCGGATTCCACAGGGGCCACTCAGAAATGGGCATGGAGACTGACCACAGGCTGATTTTAGGCAGAAAATGAGGGCAGGCTAAACAAAGATGAAGCTCCTACAGTAGAAAGACTAGCACTCCTTTCTATGGTCTTCCATAATCCGCTGGCTAGTTGGGCGTCGCAGCTAATTAACTCTTCATTCAACTCTTCCACAACAATGTACCGAATCCACTTTGTCCTGGGGACCATGCTGAGTGCTTGGTTACGGAATCATCCCTAACTTCGTGGAGCTTATTGGGTCACAAAGAAACTCGACATGGTGTGTAATCCTACCGGGTCGGGAAGTACAGGATGCAGGGAGCAGAGGGCTAGGGAAGATCTCCCAGGGCAAAACCACTGAAGGTGAGCCTCAAAGATGAGTGTGAGCTCCAGCGAAGGCAATGATGTTGGACGAGGGAGGGGAAGGTGCCAGGAGGCAGGAGGGAGCGCACTGCCTTCGTGCGGAGAACAGAATTGTCCTGGCCGGAAGCGGCGGGGTGGAGGGGGTGGGATTCAGGAATGGAGAAGACGAAGAAGAAGGGATATTCCGTTTACAGAAGTCAACAGGAGTGGTTTAAAATACCTTATTAAAAGATAAACTATTTCAGGTTTTACATAGAAAACTCCAAGCATATGTCACGAAGTCTAAATACAGCTAAATGAAAACCACATACCTGGGAAACCAGGCAGAAGAAGGGGGGGGGAAGGGAGGAGAAGGGAAGGGATGGTATAAACGGCATTCGGCCAGGGTAGGATTCAAGGGGCACGTGGAAAAGAATGCAGATTTGAAAAGTGGGACAGAACAGGGAGATAAAACATCATAGACCTTCCGAATGTCAGGAACAATAGCTCGTTGCCCCCGATGGCAGTGACCCTAGTGCACAGTTCCCAGTAGTCAGCCCCAGCACTGTTCAGACATCAGACGCCATGCTTCAGGCTTTGGTTGTGTTGTTGGTGTGACTGCCCCTGATCGCGGCCATCCCGCTGGGGGGACCTCCGTACAGCGTCCACCCATATTCACAGGGAGGATCGCCTAAGGCCAGGACCAGTGAAGATGTTCTTATTAAAAAATATAATGGAGTCAAAAGTCTTCATTACCCTTATTAAGCCACAGGACTTAGAAATGTTCTGGAGGGGAGCTGGGGTGGCTCATTTGGTTGAATGTCCAACCCTTGATTTCGGCTCAAGTCATGATCTCAGGGTCATGGGACTGAGCCCTGTGTTGGGCTCTGTGCTCAGCTCGGAGTCTGCTTGAGATTCTCCTCCTCTCCCTTTGCCGCTTCCCTCCATGTGCTGTCTCTCTAAATAAGTAAATTAATTAATTGGTTAATTAATTTAAAAAAGAAATGTTCTGGAGGCTCCAGCGGGGAGCAGTGCTGGTTGTTTTGAGAGGTGATATACCCTTTCCAACAGGGTCTTTTGGGGACATCTTGGTCACCGTGGATGTACCCCAGTGTGACTACGTGGTGATCACATGGGCACAGGGAGAGAATTTCTATCAGGAAGACAGAGGGTGAAGCAAGTTGAGATGATTCACACTTTGGGAGAACAGAGGCGACACCATTGAGGGGGAGCGTGATGGTGACTCAGTCGTAAAAGGTGAAAAAGTGGGCCCGGTGTGGGTGGGATTGGTTTGTGACCCACACTCCAGCTCACGGCATTCCAGCTTGGCACACTCACACTCACAGCTCCGAAGGGTGCAGAGCTCAGGGTGGTCCAGGCACTGTGTGGGATTTCCCTGCAGGAAGAGGGTGTTCTGAGGGACAGAGGGTGACTAAGCAGGCCAGAGAGTTCAGTGAAGGCAGATGAGCACCACTGCCTTGGGCCAGGCACCTGGGGAGTAACATGGCGGCAGGCAGAACAGCCCCAAGACATGTGGCAGCAGGGCCACGGGGTCGGCTTCCCCATCCATAGGTGCGGTGGGAGGGATGATCTGCCTCCAGGCTCCTGCTGTCCCAAAGTCAGAGGGGCCGAGCAGGAACCCTCTCTCGTCTTTGCAGGTCACGTGGGGGATTCTGCTGATTCTAACCACGTAAGGACTTCTGGCCTGGAGATCAGACGTGGACAATGCCTGGTGGGAGTGCATTTACACAGGGCTGGGGACCGAGACAGAAAAGGGTCCCCCAGCCCTGCCCAGAGACGTGGGTCAGGACTCCCCACCCAGGGAGGTGGCTCCAAAGGGATCCAGAAAGCTGTCTCTTTTTATGCCCTGATGCAAAGCTCTTCCATGGCTTCCCAATGACCCTAAAATTAATGAGGTGAATGAGAAGATTTCACAGAATCAATTTGAGGACCCCCGTGCTGAACGGAGGCGACCCTGGTCTCTGCACTCTGCCAAGCGTCTAGGTGGCTTAGAAGCAGAGCCAGGCCTGGAGACCATGGTTGACCGTCTTGTCTTTCCCAATCCCTCTGTCGTCTCAGCCCCTCCTCTGGCTTGCAGTCTTGGTCACTGACTTTTGATGGTCCTTCTCGCCTCTGGGACTTGGCAAACTCTATTCCCTCCCACTGGGATGATCTCAGCATCTCCTGTACTCCCAGTTGTTGTGAACTGTATTCACCTTTTAAGACAACTCAACTGTCTACACCCTGGGAGGCCTTCCTTGACCCGTCTCCCCTGGATTGAGTGCTAACAAGCTAACGTGCCCTCCGTCTGTTGTTACTACTTAGTTATACACAAACATGTGCGGTTACGTATTTGTCTTCCTGGCTAGGCTGGAATCACCGGGAGGCAGGTACTGATTTTACTCCCAGCTGAACTCCCCGTATCTAGCCTAGGATGGTATATACTAGGCATGCAAATACATGTTAAATAAATTTATAAATGCGATACAGACATCACTGCCTTTTGAGGACTTCCTAGCTTCCTATTACGGGTTGAATGATGTTCCTCAGAAAGACATGTTGAAATTCGAACCCCCAGCACCTGTGGATGTGACCTTATTTGATGTAGGGTTGTTGCAGATAGAATTGAGTGAAGAGGAAATCGTTCGGGGGGCCCTGATCCAATATGACCGATGTCAGTAAAGGAGGAGGAAGCTCCATGTGAAGATGGACCCATGGGGAGAAGATCACAGGGAGACAGAGGCAGAGGATGGAGGGTTGCATTTATTATCTGGGGAATGGTGAGGATGGGAGCCCCCACCACCAGCCTGGGGAGGTGAGGAAGGATTCTTCCCCGGGGGCTCAGAGAGAGTGTGCCCTGCTGACATGTAACTACGGACTTCTGACATGCAACTGACATGTAACTAGGGACTTCTGCCCCCACGACTGTGAGAGGTGAGATTTTTGTTGTTTGCGTCCACTGAGTTTGTGGTGGTTTGTTACGGCAGCCCCAGGGAACTGGTATACCTCCCAGCGTGTGCAAGAAGAACCCTCTGACCTGGAGTCTGAGGAAAGTTATCTCCCAATCAAACAAAATCATTTGAACCACAAATGCAAAAGTGACACTAATTTTCTCTTAATGTTTGAAAATGCTTACAGAGACAGAATCTGTAAAGCACACCAACACGTCAGGAGTGCAAATATTTCAATTCCTTCAGTGTTCCTGTTGGTGAGGAGAGAAAGATATTACAGCTTCAGGTTTTCTAGAAAGTTTCCACTTCTAAATGCCATCCACTTTTTTCCCATCGAACAAAGAAAGAGGACATTTACGTGTTAATGTATGTTCTGAAATTGGTCACTTATTAACAAGATTGCCCTTGGAAAAGGGATTTAACACGGCTGTGCTCCCATTTTATCTCATGTAAGCGGAAATAATCAAGCCTATTTATAGTTTATTAGCATCCTCTGAGATAATACAGGAACAGTTCTTGGAAGAGTGTCCAACATATATTAAATACACTCTTATTTTATCCTTAATTATATTGCTAAGTGCCTTACTCCAGAATCTAGTTTGAAATTCCTCTTTTCCCCTCCTGTTTTGTGTTTTGATGTCTTCATCCTATAATTGGGTTCTCTCACGAGAGTCTCTGCTGGAGTCCCGAAGTGACCGTTTACTCGTGTTATGTGCTGGTGCTCCTTTTGTACTCTGTTTAATCAGTAACTTCCAGGGGCCATATGCTTCCTCTGAAGAAAGGCAATTTATTTATTTAAAGATTTTATTTATTTATTTGAGAGAGAGAGAGAGAAGAGCGCCTGAGCAGAGGGGAGGGGCAGAAAGAGAAGCAAACTCCTTGCTGAGCCTGGAGCCCATCGTGGGGCTCGATTCCAGGACCCTGAGATCATGACCTGAGCTGAAGGCAGATGCTTCACCAACGGAGCCCCCAGGTTTCCCGAAGAAAGGACATTTATATAAATATATGAGACGTGTAACTAGAAAAAATTTGTCCTGGCTCTTTCCAGACCAGGAGGAAGGACAGTAAGGAAGATCCAGTGGTACCAGTGGGACGGGGTGCCTGAGATTCCATGACAAGAACTGGAGCTCAGAGGACCCTGCTCCTGTACACCCCACCGTGTAGGGTCTGGAGAGCAGCACAGAGTGGCTGGTCCTCGGGTCCATCTGGAGCAAGCCTTGGAAGACCACGCCTTCCCTGGGCCCTGCAAACACATCCATCTGGCCCTCCGGCCGCAGTGCTCAGGGAATCCGGCAGCCAACCCTCTCCCCCCGACCCCTGTGCTCTCCCAGACGCATGGGCCTCCGGGGCCCGGTTTCCCACACGTTGAGTGCGGGCTGAAACACAACAGAAGAGGGAAAAGCCAGGCAGTTTTGAGCTGGACTGGGGCGTAAAGCACTTGGCAATGTAAAGCACTGATTTTTTTCGGTTCCTTCTCGAGTATAATAAGCCCCTGAATATTCATATGTAACCTTTTCTAACGCTGTGTTCAGTGCTTATTCATGCACTGGGAGTGGGTGCCGGTGACTCATGGTGCCTGTTCCGGGCTATTGATGTGCCTCTCCAAGCCCCCACCCCACGCTTATCGTCAGTTCTCCACGGAAGGCTTTGTTTGTTGGTGTTGATGCTGTCATTGCTGTTATTTCTCTAGGACTTTGAAAAGACACGCATCCCCCCCGCCTCCCCGCACCCCTACCCTCAGGCCAGCTCATCGGAACCTCCTGTGTCTTCCTCTACCTTGCTTGTCAGACTTTGCTAACCTGTCTCCGAGGAGAAGCCGGTGGACCCATTGTCTCTGCACTCGCTTGTGTGGACGGAACGATGCCCTCTCTCCACCCCAGAAAATCCATGTCCCGATCCCTAGAACCTGCGCATGGGTGGTCTGACATGGCAAAGGAACAGTCCTGCGTCTTCAGGTGGGGAGATGACTTTGGATTATCCGAATGGGCCCACTATAATCACAGGGATCCTTAGGAGCAAAAGAGGGAGGCAGGGGGCCCAATGTGGAAAACCCTCCACTAGCCACTACTGGCTTTTGAGGCGGAGAGGGCTGTGAGCCAAGGAACACGGCAGCCTCTAGAAGCTGGGGAAGACAAGGATTCTCCCTGGAGCCTCCAGAAGGAACCAGCCCTGCCCCGGCTCGACTGTAGCCTAGTGAGATCCGTTTGGGACTTGTGACCTCTGCAAGCGTAATCTGATGAATTGTTGTTTTCTAAGCTTCAGAGTTGGTGGTAGCTTGTTGCAGTGGCAACAGGTCATGAACAACACTTCACCATCTTGAAAGGCTGCATTTTTAGTGGGCTCTTCCTTACGGCTTGCGAAGTGGACAGCCGGTATGGGGATACGGTTTATTGTGCAAAGCGGGACACTCTCTTGGGAGTGAAAGAAAGTGGCATTAATAATTACAAGGAAACAACAGGCATGGCTGAGAATCCACTGTGATGTGCCGTGGCGCTTTGAGTCCGCGAGACACACATTCCTGACTCTGTCACGCACTCTGGCTCTGCTTTGCCGGTTTGGTTCTCGGTTGTGCCACACTGTGAGCTGAAGGAAGCAACATGCCGAGAAGCAGCCAATGCGGGTAGGTGGCCTCTCTTTCCTGCAAAGCTATCTCTCCACACAAGGACTAGGGATGCTTCTGCTTCTAAGACCAGACTTCATCTTCCCCTCCTGTCTTCTCCTCACCCTGGTCCCCTTTCTGAGACCTTTCTGCAAATGCTCAAGGAGATGACATATACCTCGGGGCAGAGGTACGCCAAGGATTTGGGGGAGCATTAAGGGGGCAACGTTTCCCGCAGTTCCAGATCTGCACTGTTTCACCCCTCATCCCCCTCCTGTCCCATGATTCTAGAATTCCACATTCTCTTTCCTCTTTTTATTCAGATCAATAATTTAAACAGGAAAATAAAGTATCAATAGACGCGTTAGAAGGAAAGAAGGATAATTAACTAGAGACACTGTCTGGACCATAACAGAAAAGAGTTGATGGAAATGGGAACTCAACAGGGGTGAGAAATCCCAAGTGATTCAGAAGCTGATTGTGTGCCCACTGAGCGTGTGTTCGCAGAAGAAAATATCAAGGCGTCTGACCACTGGCACCCAATGGGAGAAAGAACAGAGACTGAACAACTTTTTTTCAGGGAGAGTAGAATTAATGGATGATACAGAGGTTAATTTAAAATAATAATTGCAAGGATGTAGAGGAAGGGGAACCCTCCTGCACTATTGGTGGGAAGGCAGACTGGTGCAGTCACCCTGGGAACCAGTATAGAGGGTCCTCAAAGTTAAAAATAAAACTACCCTACAATCCAGCAATTGCACTACCGGGTATTTATCCAAAGAATACAAGAACACTAATTCAAGGGCACCTGGGTGGCTCAGTTGGTTAAGCATCTGTCTTCGGCTCAGGTTATGGTCTCAGGGTCCTGGGATGGAGCCCCATGGGGGGCTCTCTGCTCATTAGGAAGTCTGCTTCTCCCTCTCCCTCTGCCCCACCCCACCGCTCATGCTTTCCCTCTCTCTCTCAAATAAATAAATAAAATCTTAAAAAAAAAACACTAATTCAAAGGGATACATGCATTCCTATATTCATTGCAGCATTATTTACAATAACAAAATTATGGAAACAGCCCAAGTGTCCACTGAATGGATAAAGAAGAGGTGGTGTATATATATAACAGAATATTACTCAACCATAAAAAGAGTGAAATTTTGCCATTTGCAATGACATAGATGGAGCTAGATTATATCATGCTAAGTAAAATAAGACAGAGAAAGACAAATACCACATGATTTCACTCCTATGTGGAATTTAAGAAACAAAACAAAGAAGCAAAGAGATAAAAAAAAAAAAAAAAGAAAGAGACAAACCAAGAAACAAACTCTTCACTACAGAGAACACACTGACGGTCCCCAGAGGGGAAGGGGGGAGGGGGATGGGTTAAATAGGGGATGGGGGTGAAGGCATGTACTTGTCGTGATGAGCACCGGGTGATGTGTGGAAGTGTCGAATCACTATATTGTACGCCTGAAACTAATATAACACTGTATGTTAGCTATATTGGAATTTAAATAACAACTTAAAATAACAACTGCTCACTTTTATTGAGCAGTTAATGTATGTTAAGAACTATTCCAAGCAGCTCTCCTACTTTATCTCATTCACTCTTTCCAGTAGCTCCATGATTCAGTGTGTATTTCCATTTTAAAGCAAAGAGCAGAGCAGTTTAGCATCTTGCTAAAAAATCACACAGCACAGGAGGTAGGACTCAATTCCGACCCACAAGTCCAGGTCCAGAGCCCATCAAGTAATACAGGGATAAGGGAACATACTGGAAGTCTGAGGTAGGAACAAGCCATCACCATATAAAGCAAATGGAAATATTTTGTATGGAAAATAAAATAATTAAAATAATGAAGTTAAGAGAAATGGAGGAAAGAAGCTGATGTAGCAAGACCCCTCACGTAGATGAATAAGTAGGAAAAACAGCAGTGAACGGAGAAGATGAAATACGTTACTAGACAATGAGGGAAGCCTCCCAGCATTAAAGAAAGACCTAGGACCCAAGTTGGGAAGGATGCATAGGGCACCAAGCAGGGTAGATGAGAAAAAACTCACACCCGCTTGTGTTAGAAGGGATTGAAGGACATGAAGAACAGAGAACACTGCCGGAGAGAATAAGCACATCACCCACGGAGGAGAGAAATCAGGCCGGTAGGAGACTAGCCCAGCGAACAGAACGCGGGAAGACAGAAGAGTCCGATTTCCAGGTGTCCGAGCTTGGGCGGGGGGCTCGGGTTCAGTCTAGGTCCATATAAATACACTTAACATGAGCCTGAAATAAATGTAGTCTCTGGCATAAAAGGCCGCAGGATGTTTGGCACACAAATTCCTCCTTGAAAACATACGTGGCGGCTATGAACTTCTAAGGAGAGAAGGAAGCTCAGGACCACATTATGAGCAGCAAGCGTAAGTAAATAAATTAGTTCGTTCTATCGTTTTCTCAGGAAGCTGTGACCAAAACCAGAACAACATCGGGAACAACAGGCAGGAGAAGCCCCTGTATAGAAATCTAAACCCCAGCTCTGGGCGACAGCAGCATGGTTCGGGACGCTGTCGGAGGCCCAGACGGGCGGAGGAAGAGCTAAGGGATTGTTGGAGAAAGGACCATGCTCAGCAGGTAAAGATCTTGTTCCAGGAAGAGGTGTAGAAACTGATTTACTGAAGAAATTAGTAAGACAAGCAAAACTATAGGTCTTAATCAAATAAAGAGAAATATAAAAAGTTTAAAGGTAGACTAAAGTATGTTCCAAGCCACCAGAGAAAACCTACCAAACTAGAGATAACAAGGAGAAAAAAGAAACAAAAATGAAATTTAGCAAAGAAAACAAAATAGAAGGTATCAGTAATGTCTGTAAGGGTAAATAAATCAAGCTCACCAAGTGACAGGCCTTCTCAGATTTGCTGGGTAAAGAAAAAGCAAACAAATGAACAGATCCAGGAATTAATTGTTATGAAAGGGCACTGAAAACAAATATATACCACATTTTTGAAAATAAAGGAATAGAAGAAAGATAAGCTATCAAACAGAAACCAAGAGGAAACTTAAGATAGTGATTTTGTCACTAGGCAAAACAGAATTTAAGGCAAACTAGTTATAAAGGACCCAAAGGGGACACTTGATTTGACAAAGTAGGTAACAGCGACACTGGGCATACACAGGGCCGAGCAGACAGAACACACAGTTTGGAGGGCACGGGGGTGGGGGGTGGGGGGTGCATCGTGGGGACCCACCCTGACTTCTGCTATGAATACAACCTCAGTGAATTCTGAACCACCTCTGGACCATGAGTCCGTGACTCATTAAAATTGTAACCCGATAAAAAAAGAAGAGTTTTAAAATTCCATATATGAAGAAACAAACAAAAATATATTACATAAGCCTTGTGTTAAAACAAATATGGAATGAATCTGGGAAATGCTTTCAAAGTGAGTAACAGTGAGAGCACGGCATGTCAGATTTTGTGGGAAACTGCTAATGTGCTCGAGGAAGTTTATAACTGTGATCACATTTATTAGACAAAAAAAGACAAAAAAAAAACACAAGAGAGATCAGCATGCAAATCAAAATGCTAGAAAAAAAAGCAAGCACAAAGAAATAGGAAGAGCATAAAAATGTGCAAAATCAATAAAACTCAGAAATAGTCGATCACATGAATATGAACAAAATTTGTTCCTCTGAAATGGTAGTTAAAAAATATAAACTCTGGCAAAAGAAAATTTGAAAAAATAATATTGAAAGAAAAAGGAGAAATAATAGCAGATATAATTGATGTAAAAAGAAAAAGAATAAAACTAGTTGAAAGGGTAAATTTCTGGAAAAAAATCTTAAAATGTCAAAATGGTCTGAAGTAATAGACAAATTGAGTAGACGGATAACCACTGAAGAAATTAAAATGATAATCAAAGCCTTCTCCAGGCAAAAAAATAATTATTTGAATAAATTGAGTTTCATTCAAGTCTCAGGAACAGCTCTTGTCCTCCCAAGAAGACCCCCAATGTTCAGAAGTTCAGGAGAGCTGAGAGCAAGGGCACCGGCATACCATACCCGCGGCTCATCTTGTCCCCCTCTTGCCATAGACTTTGACCTTGAGGGTCAAAGCTTTGTCATTGCCAACAAATCCCATTCCAACTTCATCTCAAGTCTGTGTCTGCTACACTCTGACCACCACTTCCCCTCCTTCCAGATCCCTCCCCCCTGGTCCACGGAGACCCCCTGTTTCCTCATTACCCTGTGTAAGTTCCATGGCCGACCATAACCACCATGCCCTTGAGTACGTTCCAGCCCCTCTCCCCTTTCTTGCTTCATGATACTTGTCAAAATCACAGATGAACTAGAACTTTCTGCCTAATCCTTGCTCACTTCAATTCAGCCTAAATTTTGGTGGAGAAAAGCCAACCATCATTCCAGTCTCATGTTAAAGATCACGGACCTCAAGGGGTCCCTTGGTGCTTCTGGCATTTCTACTATGTTTCCATGGTTCGCTTGCTTGTTCACTTGATGACTGATTTTCACTTTGCCCTTGCTCCTGAAAGCCAACAGGTGCCCCCTTCTCACTCTCGGCCTTGAAGTGATTAAGCGGGTATGTTCACGTACTTTCACAAATTGCTTCTACTCATGTGCGAACATCTGTATGAAATACTCTGCCTTCCTATCTGTTACCAGAGGTGACCCCTTCACGCCCCCACCTAAGGCCACCCTCCCCACATGTGCACTCCATCTCCCATACCGTCCCAGACATTCCTCCTCCTTCCCATGCCCCCGAGCTTTCCCTTCCCTGGACTGGTTCCAACACCACATCAGTGTTACAAGTTTCCCTA
This sequence comes from Zalophus californianus, assembly GCF_009762305.2. Taxonomy (NCBI): domain Eukaryota; kingdom Metazoa; phylum Chordata; class Mammalia; order Carnivora; family Otariidae; genus Zalophus; species Zalophus californianus. Next base: position 3,486,528 of record NC_045597.1, read on the forward strand.
CTTAAAAAATAACATACAAAACACTGGGTTCTCTCTATCCCCATAGATATAAAGCTTTAAAAGTAAAACTCCTTGAAAACATAGTCTAAATTCACTCCCATTTTCACTTGAACCAAATCCTACAATCTAGATGCTTGGCACCCCTTACACCTCCCCTTCCCCAGTCACTGATGGCCTCCTTCTTGCAATTCCGGTCATCAGCTGTCTTCATTCTCTTACCTGGCCTTCCAAATGTATTCAGCAAGGCACATTCCTCCACCCTTCTTGACATATGTTCTTCTTTTGTCTTCCAGGGGGGCATACTCCATTGGCTCTCCTTCTATCTCACACCCCAAATTGGGTCCACCAGAAAATCTCTTGAGGCTCTCAAAATATATCCATAATCTTGTTTCTTACCATTTCATTGCTAGTGCTTGGTCCAAACCTGATCCCTCTTCCTTCAACTAGTTACAGAATATCAAGTGGGCACCCTGACTCCTTATACGGAGAGGAATTAGCTGCACTCATCCTGGAGAACTTTCTGGGGCACTCATTAGAGGCAAGCATGCCTGAATCATGAATCGGAGAAGCTTATGCAGGTCCATACGGAGATGTGTGCCGCGTTGTTTACGGGAGGAGGGTTTGGAAGAAACATGGGTACCCATCACTAGGTGAACAGTGAAGTATGATGAACACATATGGTAACATTTAATGCCACAGTGTGAAGCAAAATTTAGCAACAACTGAGATCGTAAAAACATAGCATTGGGTGGAAAAACAAAACAGGATCTGCACCCCAAAATTATCTGTATGGTTTAAGATCACATTTATACCGTACATCTTTCAAGGATACATTTGTATCCAAGGACATTTAATAAACATATTGGAGTTAGTGCCTGAGTGAGGAAATGATTGTGTCCGTGTGAACAATGAAATAAAAGGAAGTGGCGGGTCCTTGGATAGAGCAGTAATTACAGAGTGCTGTCACTCACCTGAATCTCTTCCCTGGCGGAAGATAGAGGAAATTAGGAAAAAAAAGTTTTCTCAATTAGCCTAACCCAGTCTCTGCTTTAAACACACAGGTGCCATCATATCTAGTCCTAACTGGGCTTCAGACATTCTGTAGAAACTAGAAACTTAAGGGAATCCAACTGTCAAAACCCCTCTTTGACAGAAGAGCAGATTTTCTAAAATGTCCTCATCCTGAATAAGTTACAAAACAGTTACATACCTGTTGCTCACCGAACACATGCACACATGTACTCATGCACTCATACACACGCACACACCCCAGAACACTTTAAGGGCTAGAAAAAAAAAAAAAAACTGAATAAAATGAGGCCAGAGCCGAGTGAAGGTAAGCACAGAAGTCAATGTGACAAAGTTTGGGGACAAAGGCCAATAGTGGCACCCTAGTTCTGGGGATTAATGGGGTCGCCTAGCAGGAAGAGACTGGGCTTTGAGTATACTTGCAAAGTGGCCTCATTGAATCAAGCCGCTACACAGAGCTAGGGAAGCTGAGGGAACTACGGCTTCAGAGAAATGGTGGATGAGAAAAACCTGATTGCCTGCCTGCAAGGAAACCTGAAAGAACATCTCTAACTCTGTTCTTTTCCAAAAGGAAACAGCATCCCCTGAGAACACGGGGTCATGAGCTTGGTCTCTTGGTGCATCCGGAGTTTAACGGAACACAACCCTCTGCTCAGGGAACCTCCAGGCTAAGGCATCACATGAACCTTCTCCAGGCAGGTGACATCCAATATATTTTAGGGCAAATCCCCTCGGGAGCAAATAACCCTCAATCTTGTTCCCTAGGGATTTCTATACATTACATTTGGTCAAGTCTTAGCTCACAATAAAAAAGAAATTACCGCACCGGAAGGAAACAAGTCTCTACAAAGCCACAAGTGACTTATTGCAATTCTCAAAGACTTCACATACTATAAGAATCAGATTAAATGTAAAATGACCAAAAAAAAAAAAAATAGAATATGAGGGAGAGAATAAAGAAAAGCTGATAACTGAGAATTTTTCAGAACTGATTAAGATCAATGAAATCAGAAGAAAGTAGAATGATATCCTTAAAGGAATGAGAAAAACAAATGTCAGTCCAGATTCCTATACACAACAGAATTATCTCTCAAGATCAAGAGTGAAATAAGGGGATTTTTTTTTGGAAAACAAAAAAGGAAAGAATTTACAGCCCCAGATCTTTCCTGAAGGAGTCTTGGCAGGAAAAGCTTTAGAAAGAATCAAAAGCACCCCAAAAATAGTGTGCTGAGCAAATGGTCTGGGAGCAGGTGAGAAAGTTTAGCCAACATTGGCTTACAGGACGATAACTGAAGTGTCTAATTTACTGGGATAAAATTAATACTGAGATCACATGGCCAACAATAGCAGGTGAGCCTCGTTGGGGGGTGATAGCAGAGATCCCCAGGTCTCTGTCTTGTTCAGGAGAAGAGTAGATATACTTTTTTTAAAAAAGATTTTCTTTATTTATTCGACAGAGAGAGAGAGCGAGAGAGAGAGAGAGCACAAATGGGGTGAGGGGCAGAGAGAAGCAGGCTTCCGTCTGAGCAGGGAGCCCGATGCGGGGCTCGATCTCAGGACCCTGGGATCATCACCTGAGCCAAAGGCAGACACTTAACTGACTAAGCCACCCCGGGGCCCCTAGAGTAGATATACCGAATTAACACTAGGCTTGCTATTTTAAATGGGAATATATAAAATATAAATAAATAATATGTATATATATAAAATAAATAAAATATTTTGTCATACATATGAAATAAGAGAAAGGAGAAGAATAAGCAAAGTGATACAGAAAACAGAAGACCAAATAGAAAACATACAGTGCAGTGGTGGAAATAAATCCAAGTCTATCAGTAATCCCAAGGAATATATTTGGGAGGTAAAAGATAGCAATTTCCAGATGGGACTTTAAAAATCAAATTATATGCCCTTTGCAAGAGATAAGCCTAAAGCGCAAGAACATTGAAATTGCTCAGGTAATTAACTGAAAACCATGTGCCAGGCAAATAACAAGCAAAAGAAATCTGACAGAGTCATATTAATGTCAAAAAAAAAAAAAAAGGCTAAAAGGCAAAAACCATTATTACAGATGAAGAGGGTCATTATATCTTAATTTAAGTTTAAATTGCCCAGGAGGGTATAAAATTTGAAATATTTATGGATGTAATAAAAGAGCTGCAAATATAAAAACAAACAACTGATGAAGTTCCGTGGAGATGTGAGCAACGTCATTGGCCGACTGGGATGCAGCCTCGAACTCGGTAGCGATCGCCAGGTCAGGCGGAAAACGTGTAGCTCAGATAGGGAGATTGCAACAACACAATTAACATGCTGGATGTAAGGGCCATATAATGAAAACGCTGCTCAACAACTTGAAGATACCACTATTTTCGTTACGACCAGGAACATTTACATGAATCTCGTGCACCGTGTGTGCCACAAGGTAAGTCTAAGTGAATTTCAGAGTCAAAATAAAGCAAGCCACGTTCTCAGATTACAGTGCAACCAGCTTGTAAATCAAAAAGAGGAAGGGAACTTGAAGAAACGGAATGTATTGAGAGACTTTTAAAACTTCTAATTTATAAGTCAAACGTCAGTTAAAGAGAAGCCAAAATGTAAACGGAAAGAGTGCAAGTTAGCGCTGATGGGAATAGCATGAATCCACGCACCTGGGGCAGGTGGGGCAGCTCAAGATGGGTTCGCAGGGAGGCTTAGGACATTATATTAGGAGAGAAAATTAATGAAATATCAATAAGCTAGGCTTTCCATTTAAGGATTTAGGAAAAGCAAAACAACAGAAGCCTAGAAGCTAGAAGGAAAGACAAGATAAAGTTAAGAAGAAAGAAATGGCATAGTCAGGGTCAGCAAGGTCGAAAAGGGGTTCTGAGAAACAATGGCAAATAAACCTCCCGCAAGACTGGTCAAGACCGAAGAGGGGCCGGGTCGGGGAGGCACAAATAGTCAACAATAGGGCTACGGATAGGAGCCTAAGTAGAGATTTAAAACTTTTTTTTTTTAATTATAAAAATCTAAACAAAATGGACAAATTCCTAGAAATATACTAAAATTGGCATTTGAAAAATCCAAGACTATCTCTATTTGAATTAGAAGGCTTAAACAATCTCATAAGCATCAGACGAATTGAATAAGTATTTAAAAATCTGTCCTCAAAGAAAACAACAACCTCATGCAATTTTATAGGTAAATTCTCCCAGGTTTTCAAGCATTTACAAACTCTTCCTGAAAATTAAAAACAAAAAGGCAGGAGAAATTTCCTCCACTCATTCTTGATATCAAGATGAAACAAGCAAAAAATGAAAACATAAAACTTAGGGATAAATCTCTTTCAGGAACAGAGGTGACATTCCGGACATGACGGGGCAGTGGTGGCAGTAATGGGGGACCGGTCCCCACTCTCCTCCTCCTTGTGGGCAGTCCGCTTCACACCTGTGCGCCTAGGCTTCCCCATCACCTTTCTCCTCATTTTTCGCGGTGAGGGTAGGAGATCCTGGCAGACGTGGGGCATGCTTGTGAGCGACCCTGGGGAGCTTGAAGAAGGAAGACAGGCAGGGCCAGATCCTGCGGATGATGAGGATTTAGGGCATGCTATGGGCTTCTGCCCTTGTGCTGCTTTCCTCCAAAGCTTCACTGAGAACCAGCTGAAGGAGGGTTGGTTTGCCTTGATCCTAAAGAGGAGCAAAACAGCCTTGGTCCTTGTCGCTGTGGAGCTTCTAGTCTTGAACTCGGGACTTCAATCTCTCTAAGGGAAGGAGGACACAACCAAGGCAGTCTTTTTCTAAAGCCGTTTCTGACAAGGAGCAGGGAGAAGTAATTAGGAGACCATTGCATCAATCCGGATGATAGGTGGCTGCAGGCTAGACCAGGTGGGTGGAGTTGGAGATGGGCAGAGTGAGGTTGGGGAGCGCTGAGATTTGGAAGGTAACCACTGAGCTTGATGGGTAGGTGTGGAAAGTAAGGAATACAGGCATCGGGGATGGGCAGATGGAAGGTGGAGGGGCCATTCACCAATAGGAGACAGCAGAGAAGGACCAAGTAGGGGTGAGGTGTAGAGAAGGTAGGACTTTGTTCAGTCTGATGCGCTTTTGAGGCAGCCACGTGGGGACTTCGAGTGGGAAACCCAGACGTGAGCTCTGGGTAGAGATTGGAAGTCACAAGGCATCTGTGTGCAGATGGGATTTTGGACGCCATGGGCTGTCGATGGGACAAGCACTGAAGGACTACAGAGAGCAGAGCACAGAGTTCAGGATCAAGGAACTCCCACGCTTGCGATTTAGGCCAAAGACGAAGAGGGAGCCCCAGAGAAATAGAAGGAAAGGTGGGAAGACTCAGCATCATGGCGAACGCAGAGGACATGCTCCAGGAAGGAAGTGGGGTTAAAGGCTGCTCTTGGATAGTAACTAAAGAGCTGAAGGATTCAGGCCGGACCAGGCATACGCATGCCGTGGACGTTGGTGGGGCTGTTCTCAGCCCAGTTCAAGTGGTGCAGGTAAAGGTGGGTCATGAGAAATTGGAGGAGCCTGCTGCCAATCCAGCCGTTCTCATTCCAAATTGGTGCTTTCGATGCCACGATGCCTTTGCCTGCTCCCTGTGCCATTCGTTTCCCACATAGCTCTTTTGGTAGCCAGCTGAGGAGAGAACCGAACATCAAAGAGAAAATATATGACCAGTGTATGATCGGAGTGACACCATGCTACAGAGAAGCGCTAACGTGCCAGGTAGCATGCTGGGCTCTTCTGCATCTTGGTTTTACAACAGAAAAGCATTATACCATCACTACACTACTTGCCACCGATTATCAGGAGTGGGTTCTAAGTCACAGGACTCGTGTCCCGCGCCACAATTGCCATGGCTTTGGTGTAGACTCCTACTCCTTATACCGTGGTTTCCTGGCCCTGCACTCTCCTTATGCTCTAGGAGCTTAAGCTCACGCTGCTGCATGACGTGGAACCATTGTCCAGTGGCATCAGAATTGGCAGGGATTCATTAAAATGCAGTTCTTATCCCCACAAATCCTGACGTACTGCTTTTTGGGGAACTCTGAACTAGCTCTCCAGGCTGTGCTGAGGTAGTGGGCCCAGGGGTCGCACTTAGAGGCTGCCCTGTATGTTATACCACCATATGTGAGGTTCAGAATAACTGTGCTCATTGTACGATTGATTATTCATCATCAAACAGAGGCTAAAGGACACCATGAGTCCTTTAAGGTACCCTTCTAAGGTAGGGTATTCTCATCAAGAATTGAAGGCAGAAGTGAGATCTCGCTGAGTTTGAATGGACCGGCAAACATGCTTGTCTCCTCTGTCCGGGAGAGCTCCTTATCCCACCGGTGGTAGTCACATGGGGACCGGTGGCATCCCTTGGGAAGCAGGGCGGCCCTGCTCTTTCCTTCTGCAGAGGGCCAGAAAAGGCTGCCCTTTGCCATGGGCGCTACCGCTGAGCCACGGCGGGCCAGAACTGAGTCTATACTCTGCAGGGACAAAGAAGAGATAAAAATCTAAGATACAAACTGTTTTGTAATTTAGATTTTTTTTCCCTTTCCTCAAATCTTTGAGGCTTCAGGCCAAATGATAGCTGAGAAAAATGAGAAGGAAAAAGATGGGCATGTATGTTCAAAATCCTATTTTTAAATTGTTCATAATTTGATTATTTTTGCCGGTTCTATTAATCTTCAGAAGAGTAGCTAAATGCAAATGTAAGCATTTTAAGGCATTAAAAATTATGCAGAAAAATCTGAGTAAAATTCCAAGAATATGTATGTATATGCAACATATAAATTATAATTTAAGGGCCTTTCCAAGAACATTTGCTTAATAAATAGGAACGAGAATAGGAATTTTTGCAATGCTAATTATTATACCACTTTCTCTTTCCAGATCTCACAAGATGCTAGGACATATGCTACAGGTATTCATTTGGATGAAAAGTAATCTTTAATGTCTATTTCATGAGAAGAATGGAAGGTTCAAGAAAGTCAAAGCGTGTGGTTCAGAAAGGGTGCTCCAGATATTGTAAATATTAAATGGTGTTTGTGTAGTAACGGAAAGAAGTCACATTTCCTCAAAGGTAACAAAGATCGTCAGAGCCCCAATCCAGGAAACAGGTTGGAGTAAGTCCATGTATCGTTTCAAAAATGGAATATGGAGAGGCCTGGTTTTGACCAAGATTGCTTAAACTGCTCTTTCATTAGAGAAGAGGGTATCATAATGGGAGTACAGTCTTACTCGGTTACCTCTAAAGTACTTGCACTAACAGACCAATAAAGTTCTCGGGTGATGTTCTGGCAGGAAGCATTCCCAGGTCGGGTTTGTGGAATGTGGAGGTCACGCGGAAATCTGGGGCTTCGAGCGAGCTCACATTTTCCCCACCTCTGGCTCTCGGTACCTCCTGCAGCTCTCCTCCAGTTACCGTCTAGAACCCTCTCCCTTCTCCAGAGAGAAAGGCAGATTTCAGCCAGTTCCACAGAAATCCATTCAGAAACTTAGAGGACAATCACCGATGGTTCCGGAGCAAGGCTGGGCCTCGCTCCTTGCTCAAAACGCTTATCCCTGATCTGTGACTGTCTGTTGTTGTGATTCTTTGGTGCCGGACTTACATTTTCACAACACTGAACACAGGGATGTGCCCAGTAAGTTCCGACTCTTTGGAATAGGAGCTGTGAAAAACTCAGATCATGGACATAACGTTGCCCTTCAGCAGCCATGCTCTCTGCCCCTAAAATCCCATGTAGGTAGATGGCAGAAATCACCAGCTTCTCCACTCAGATTATTGGGAAGTGATGTGGTTGGCAACCGCCTGACTTAGGTGAGTCCACAGACAGCATCAGTCACCCCCGAGAAGGTGGTCCTGGGGTTCTGGAACCCGCGGCATCCAGCTTGTAGGAAGTTCAACCCTCGGGTGCAAAGGTGCTTTTGTAAGCACAAACCGATCGTTGCTCCAATCTTAGAAGTCTCATTTTCCCTTTCAAGGCAGGAGACCATGTCAAGCTTTGTTAAAAAAGGGAACTGAAATCACAAGAGATTATTTAGGCACATAACCTGAGAGCTGAAGAGCCACCACGGAAGGTATAGCTGGAAGTGTCCCCAACCTCTGCGTCAGGTTCTCGGACACCTTTAGAGCCTCCCAGGTGTGTTATCAACGAGCAAGTGTCGGCTGAGCTGCAGCCACATCTCTGGGATGAGGATAAACGTGGCTCCAGCTCTCGCGAAGGTGTCTGAAGCGCTGAGATGTGGACAGAACTGTACATCCTGCGGTCGTGTGCATCCCTTGGTGCGATTAATTGGCTTAGGTGGATGTTGAGTCAGAAAGTAGCCAATTTATATACGATTTTGTTTCTTTTCCTTTCTTACTTATTATTTGTCCTCCTCTCCCTCCACCCTGCTCTCCCTTTCCCGGGAGCTCCTCATGCCCCCGCCATGCCGCCCACACACTCCCATTCATTCCTCGCTGCTGTCCCTCGGGAATACGGAAGTAGGAGGGCAGAGCCCTTGTCACTCCGGCGCGCTCCAGAGCGAGGGGGTGAGTGCATTCTGGCTTCCCCCTCCTCCACGTCTCACTTTCGCAGTGCGATGGGAGAACGGACATCACCGTGAAAATGGCAACCCAGGAGACAGGGTTGGTGCCTTTCACCCGGAAGGTGAGTTTCTAGGATTCCAGGCAACAAAACAGACTTCTTGGGTTTTACTATTTGTTTTTCTCTTCTGGTATGTCATCAGTTTTGATTTCTTGAGAAAATAACATAATTACTTATTTGCTTTGCTGTACATTGTATCATAATTCCTGTCAGTAAAATGATAGTAGTATTATTAATAAGATGATTTTTGAGAAGAGCTTCATGTTTTCATATTTTGTTTTTAGTTGTTGGTTCTTTTTGTCCTTACGTTTCTGACACTGAGAAGGCACAGTGAAATTACTGCTCTAAAAGTCCTTGAAATAACTCTTCTCTTTGTGATTATGTATGCCACTGCCTCGCCTCAACACACAGGCTCATCTACCCCGCTGTGTTTTAGTGCTCAGGTACTGCTCTGTAAAATTATGTATAATTATGCATAACATTTACATAGTTCCAGGTTAAATCTACAAAATACAGTATAGACAGAGAAGTTCAGCTCCAGTCTTGACCTTATTCTATTTTCTCTCTCTATACACACATAGGTGTCTCAGACACACATGTATATTTTATATGTTCCATTTGGTTATTTATTGGTTAAATTTGGCTTGGTTAATCATATTTATTTGGCTCATAATATTTATTTGGTTAATAACCCAGAATTATTGGTTATCCCTGTCAGAAGACCGAATGAGTTGAGAATAACGACAATCGTGCGAGGACCTCAGTTTCTGTGGTTCAGGAATTCTGTGGACCAGCCTGAGGGCACAGAGCGACAACTGGGCTGAGGGCCTCTGATGGTTACCGTCAGGTGCCACGTGGCGCTGCAGCGGGGAGGGGGTCCCTGGGGGCAGTGAAGCAGCTATCAAAGATCCCTGGGGTGGTGGAGGGAGCTGTGGGAGTCCACCTGAAGTCACCCCCATTGGCCAATGGACAATATGAACATCAATAATAGTAGCGGCATCAAAATGCATCACATGTTCCAATCTCTTGGTTCATAATGATGTTTAAAGAAACCTCATTGACCTTCTTCCTTGTTTAGAAGATTCTAGAGAAACAGTTAACTATTTGGGAAAGTGGCAAATAAAGGGGGAAAACCCCAGCATTTATTCCTAAGTGAACACAGTGATCAGAGAGTTGATAAAGGAAGTTTCATTTTATGGAAGTATTCTGGTTTTGGCTGAGAAAAGTAATGACAGATTCAGAATATCACCATTTACCATTCCCAGTGGAGTAATAGGTTAACATTATTAGCTGACATCGCAGGTACCATCAGTTTCTAACAAATATGGGTGGCAGGAAAACACATTACAGGATACCGAGGATTGCATTCAGCAAGATTCTTCAGTAAATAAATTGTAACAAACAAACAAAAAAAGGGAAAAATAATCTAAAAGTTAAGAGTCTTAGATATAGTCAATCATTGAGGTGTGTGTTTGTCTTGGATTCTCATTTAAGAAGACATAATTGGGGAAATGAAAATATTGACATTTAATAAAATTAAGAAATTACTATTTCTGTTTTTTATTTTATGATAATAATATTGCTATTATTTGATTTTTAAAGTCATTAGTTTTTAGCCATTTATAATAAAATATTTATAAATGACGTGATCTGATGACTGAAATAATCAGCGGGTGTCTGTAGGGGTGGAGGAGCTTAAGTAGGTATATAAATGGAGCAAGACTGGCCGAGATAATGATCAGGGAAGCCCAGTGAACAGTGGAATGTATCCTACTGGTCTCTCCACTTGGTGTATATTATGGATTTCCCATAATAAAACTTTTTGAACATTTTATATGTATTTCTTTTCTTTTTCTATCCACACATATACACATATAGATATGTGTTCTTTATATAATAAGAATTATATTGTTTTATTATTTAATTTATTCTCCTCAAAATAGTCTCATGTTTTTTTCTGTTACTAAATGCAGCGTCACTTTTATTGGTAGCAAATGGATACACCACCATTCTTGGACGTTTGTATCCAGTTTTTTCATGTTCCACCCTGCTTACCATCATAGTTAAGTCTTCGTGCACATTCTTGTTCATTTTCTGAATTGCACTTGCTGGATATGATATACACCCATTTTTAGTGTTTTTTGCTACTGGTTGCCAACCTGCCCTCCCACAAAGTCTCAACATTGCTAATAGCTCGTTCAAGGTGCACTCTTGTCAATAGGTTGCATACCTTTTTTTCTTTTTGTCATTTTGATAGACAAAAATTGGTACTTCGTTTTTTCTTGCATCTCCCGTGGCTTATGGTCAGAGGCCTGGATGGAAAAGGTTCGGGACCGTACACCTGAATCTTCCTACACAAATTAGGATTGAATGCATATCTTAAAAGAAAAGGTCTATGTTTGATATTGATCATCACTAAAATCTCATGGCATACCGAGTCCTGTCATTTCACATCTATAAGACTATTTCTCTCAAGATCATTTCCCCAAGAGTGGCCTGTATCCAAATAAAACAATTGACTTAATTTATGAAATCTTTTTGAAAAAGGCAACAAAGCTAAAATATAAACAAATGAAAATGAAACATAATTCATTAATTTTTTTCTTGTCGACTCCTCTGTATACTGATATTTAAAAATCATGGTGGTATTTTGCTTCTATCCTGTGACACGTGTGGATGCCAACGAGGAAGCTACTCATAATTCTTTTGACTCTGACATATTCCTATGGCCTCAGAGCCGGCTCCCCTTGAGGAGCTTCTGGTCACAACTGTGGCCCGCCACTCACCCCGCACGAAACAACTGCCTTCTTCGGTGTGTCCGTAGGAATCCTGCAGAACTGAAGTGTGCTTGCCAGGCCTCAGGAAGACACGCTGTCATTTGTCTTATTTTGGTGATGCATTGACCTCACTTTGAGTAAGAAAACTCCAATGCATTATCTTGGAAGATTAAGCTAACACCATTGGCATGGTTCTTGTCTGATGCTCGCAGGGACGGGGAGGTGTCACCTCTCAAACAGGCTGCCCGGGTGAGCTCCATCTAGCACAACTATGATTCCCCTTTACTTTTCACCCAGAAAGAAGTGCCTATTAATTTTTTCTCATGAGACAATCAGTGGACTATTTCCAATTAATTCATTTTCTTCAGTCTTTCAGAGAAAATACCCCCAGTCTTCCAATTGTGATGTACATTGTATGACTTACATACTCCACAGTGGTCTCCTTGCAGGGAAAAGCAGGACTCTGTTCTCTGTGTCTCTCAATCTGCATCAAACTGACCTCGGTTCCGATGGCCCAGGACACAGCCCCTGTGCGCTGGCCTCAGCTTACTGCCCGTGAAAGCCCTGGGCTGTTTTTATGCCAACTGCAGCTAGGCTGGGCCATTCTATCTTGGATACTCACAATTAGGTTTTTAAAGACCCAAGTGAAGAGTTAAACTTCATTTTCTTAGAGCTGCCCACGGCACCAGCCCTGTCAAATCTTCTTTCCATCTTGGTTCTGGCACCTATTGAGGCACCTCCAAGAACTAGCAGCAGACGGCCCGAGTGGGAAGTTTAAACCTTTCCAAGTATCATATATTAAGCACAGATAAGATGCTCCAAAGTCTGGAGCCTGGGAAGGTTCACATCTCACTGCCCAGCATCCCAATATGGTGCACGCTGCCTGCCCACACAGCATGGACAGGAGAGACTGCCGCAGGCCCTACCTCTGAGAACCACCACTCTCACTCACCAGATCCTGGGCCACTCTTCTGGGATGTTCATGAGCCCCAACTCTCCTGATACTAATATAGAATATGGACTATATACTATTTAAAGTGGAATAAGGGTCGCTATTCTCTCTGTTTATCCTCTGTTAACTCCTGTAGCACTTCCTAAATGAGTATGAGCGCTGCAGGCATTTAATTAATATTTCCAGAATAATGGACAAAGTGATCCCAAATTTTCAAGTTCTTTGCCATTTGCAAGGAGATGTTCTACTACAGTTAGGTGAATCTCGCTGAAATTATTTTTCTTCACTGTTCCAGTTTGCTTCCTTCACCAGTGAACTGAGGTTCATTGACACTTAGGAACATCGAGTGTGATTCTATCCAACCAGAGGACTTCCTGCTTGTCCATTTTTATAAATGAAAACAAGCCCTTTCAACTGAATTATGGCCATTCTCAGGCTTTCATGGCCTTCATCCTTCAGAGAACATAGCTTGAGAGTCACGGACAGTAAGTCCTCTGAATTCACAGATTCTGTATTTGCAAATTAGCCTATGCACTGAGGTTTTTTGTGACCCCCCCAACTCAACACCCATGGAACTCTTGTGGTCATGTGCAGACATGCGCTGAGCGGCCGGATGTTTGAGTTGCTCATGGTGCATGTTCCCAGCTGAGGCTGAGCAGATGGCACTCTGCTTCCTGTTTCAGCTCTCATAGAGTGAACAAGCATACCTTTTGCAGTTTATTTAGTGCCATGTTTTTCACATTTTGTGATTTTTTGTGTGTGATTTCACTGCTGTACAATGGCCCAGGCATAGTGCCGAAGAGCTGTCTACTAGGGGAAAAACACAGGTGATAGATGAGCTTCTTCAGGCATGAGCTGCACGGCTGTTGGCCCTGAGTTCAGTGTTAATGAATCAATAATATTACTAAATAAGGCATCTGTGAAGAGAAAAACACATAAATCAAAGCTTTGTATTGATCCATGGATGAGAATACGGTGACCAGAGGCTCACAGGAACCTAACCCTGCATTTCCCTTAGGAGCGGTACAACTCAAGCTAGCCTAGAACCGCCACGAAAAATCGACTGTGCTTTATCCATACACCAGTATTTGTGCCCCCTACCCTCCGATTCTTCCATTCCTCACAAGGCTTTTTCAGGGATGTAATTGTGTTCCTAGATTAAAATAACCTTAAATGGGGCAAGAGAGATAAATTCACAGCTGCCAATATCCAACCTGCAAGGGTCGGAAGCTGTGCCTGACACCAGAGAAGTAGAGACACAAAATAATCTGCAATTGATTGAGGGGGTGCTGTGCGCCAGGCCCCGGCGGGGAGGACACCCGTGCATCATCTCCTGACACGCTCACATAAACCGCCCTGTCAGGTGGGAATCGTCATCCTCACTGACTTATGTTTGACAACACGGACACTTGGGCGGGTTAGGTAGATTGCCAGGGTGACACAGAGAGGACACTGGAATGAGATTTTTAAACCCTAGTCTAATTCCAAAGTATACGCTCTAAACCAGCCACATCCTATGCAAAGTCTGAAGGAAGTACAGCAATTTTCTTCCTGGGGATGACCTTCCCATAGGCTAGTACCAGCACGTCACTAACCTCCAGTTTGAAAAACTAAAAATATTTTCGTATAGTCATTACTTGAATATTTCAGCTCGCTTAATGGCCTGAAGTCTGTGAAGCCGTGTGTGTGCACGTGTGCGTGGGACAGAAGTGGAGCAGAAGCTCCAGATGCGGCGTATGTGGAATGAATGGTTATCATAAGCAAGCACGTGTCGGGTAGAACAAACACAGTGAAGAGACGGCCTGTTCTAGAGCATCCACTGGAGGAGAAAATGGAGTCCGGCCTGCCATCAACCTGCTGTCAAACTGCCATCCGTTCATCAGTTTCAGCCTCATATGGTCTGGGTGTAAAATAACCCATTTAATAAGTTAGTCTCATATACTTTAAAAGTGTGAGAAATGTTTCATGGGTCTGGAAACTTACCCGCAGAAACCTCTGTTCACTTGTGGTAGCGGCAGATGTAAGGAATTCCAGAAAATTGTTGGATAATGCTGTACCAGTTCTCCTATGATAAATTCAGACCCACATTTAGGTATGACTAGTATGAAAAAAGAACAACATCATCTTCTTTCTTATCATCAGATAATAATCTCATGAAGAAATATGAGGAAAAATCAATCAACTATATATGGCATCTGTAGAATAAGTAGGTAGCATAATGAATGAGAAGCAGTGACTTCCTTAGAAGGAGCACCATTATTCCGCCCATTGTGTACTCTGTCATTGCCATGATGAGATACTCTTTTAAGGTAAACCATATATCACATCATTACATAAAGGCCTGTCATTAAAGGGAGGAGCATTTATTACATTCAAACACAGGTAATGCTATTCTCCTTTGTAACCGTACCTGCGGCATCACCTCTTTTCCCCCAGCAGCGTGAGTCAGGAGAAACGGAAGGACTAAGATAAAATGACCAACAGATCCTGTACTTTATCCTTCACCCCACAGGACGAGTCCCAGGTCTTACAACCAATACGTATGAGATACTGTGGCCTCGTTTTTTACAAGGTGAGTAGACATCCCTAACGCAGTAACACCCCCTTGGCAGTACGTTAGCTTTATGCTGGCTTTTAATGTTTGTGGCTAAAATCAAGTTTATATTTCTGCACAAATACAGCACTTTCTGTCATCAGCTTTGTACGGTAACTGACGTCAGTCTGCAGCTGATTAATAGCCAGTGATTAAAAATAAATTGTTCAACGGCGTGCCATTACAATAACATCTAAAATATCCCCAGAAATCATAAACAGGGTCAGCCAGTGCCGATATCTGTCTGTGTTTGCGACGAGGCAACCCTTCGTCACCCTTCCCGATCCCTCAAGCCTTCTACAAAACACAGTTTCTGTGAAATCTAGGTTGTCAGCATGAAGAGCAAGTTGGCAGAACACCGGGTTCTGTTGCTAAGCGATCCCTGGCAAATGTGATACATGTACATTATGGCATTTGATGACATCTTTAGGAGAGGGAAAGACTCCAGCTTGATGGGAACGCATCATTTCCTGGAGAGGGGCAAACACCACAGGACCCAGGGGTGGGGGTCCGCCCTGCTGCCCAGGACCCCAGGCTGCCTCAGTTGGGAAATAAAATTAAGTTCTATTGAATATTTAGAGTCTAAGTGCTTTCTGCCTGTGTCTACACTTGCTTCACTTTCGAAAGGGAGTGATGATTCTGTTGTGTTTCCATTTATCACGGTGTCAGAAGGGTAAAGTTAGTAATAGTCATACGCCCAGGTGAGCGCCTGTGTACAGGGCTTCTTGAGTGCAAAAGAGAAAGGAACAATTTATTTAATACTACCACATGTACTATGGGGAAGACAGGTGGTAAAATCCCAGGGGCCTGGAGATTTTTAGTACCAAGGTCTAGCCCATCGGACTGGGAAAGGATCAGAGATCAGTAAGTACAAGCCCCTATTTTACATCCAGGGACAAAGCGCGGAGATAGTCAATGGCGAGAACTCATGGTCCCACGGATAACCCGCGACCCGCTAGGACCTGCATCTGATCTTTACAACCTCCGAGGGGCATCCCTCAATACGTGGCAAAGTCTCTGCGATAAAACTGCAGGATAAAATACAGACGCTGATCTTTGAGAATCATAGGGCTTTAATTTATTATCTCTTTAATTCTAATGAAAGCTACTCTTGAAAATCCAGCAAAAACAGGTCCCACATTAAAGAAGCACAAAGGAGAGATTGGATTAGAGCACTGCCAGCTTGCTTTCAACTGCTCTGTTCTCTCAGCTGGCTTGGTTTTAACTTTACATTCTGAGTTCTACGTGTTTATCTGACAGTGTAGGCCACGCACGCTGTGTGGTGTTCAGCAGGACCGTCAGCAATTGGCAAACTTGAGGAGGGTCATCGGAAATTTGAAACCCTGATGGGAGAAAACATTTCAGAAAAGTAAGTTATTCTGAAATTGAGACATTCTCTCGTAGAACAACATGGGCCTGACCATTAAAAATGGCTTGATGAGGTGCACGTTCATATCCCACTTCATTTCAGTGGAGGCTGCTTTACCAGACGTTAAAAGAACAGCTTAATTAAACTTCCTGTGTTTCTTAATCCTTCACCAGCAACCCTCGCAAAGGTGTGTTGTTAACAACGAGGGAGATCCCCAGTGCAAGGGTTTTCAGAGGCTGCTTCGGAGTTGAATTCAGGGGCCTTGAGGCTTGCAAGCCCATCCTCTGGGAGCCTTTAGACCTAACTGAGTGGGAAGCCTGGCTGTGACCCGCCAGGCATAAAACTGGACGAGTGACAGTCTCCAAATTTCATCCTCATCTGTAAAATGTGGAAAATAGAACGAGCTGCCTTTCAGGGTTGTTATAAGGAGTAAATGAGTTTGTGCATATAAAGTGCTTAGCACAAAAAATACTTGCTTCATTTCTGCATCTGTAGAATGAGGACAACAAAAATGCCCACCTTGCAGGGTATGTTGTGAGAACTACATGAAATGTGTAGGGGAAGTGCTAGATTAGGCTCAATAACCATTAGCTAAAATAGTGATGCTAACGAGCCTCCATTTTAGTGAACTGAAAAGATTTTGGTGTCCATGCAAATATCATAGACGCGTTCCACCACCCTCATCCTGTTGATCCAGATCATGGCTTTTGTGAGAAGCCTTACCCAAGAGATTTCTAGAAGAGAGATATGCCTCACTCAAAAATAAATAGTCAGCAGAGTCTACCTTGTGGGCTTCCTGGGCCTTCCTGAGGCCCTAGGATGTGTCCCCACAACACCGCCACCTGACCAAATCTATGTGACCGTGTTGTGTGAGTATCCATCTCATATCACCAAGGAGTGTGCCGTATCTTAAGAGCATGTTGGGTCTCCCGTGGGCAGATGGACGGAAATTATAGTGTGATACAGTTGCCACGTCAAACAGTTGACCTTAGCAAAAGAGAACTGTCATTGGAACTAACTCTTTCACCACTGTTTTCGATCCTCACGTGCTATGCATTATCAAAAGATAGGAAGATGATTTCGCTGGATTCGCAATCATCGAATGAGAAAAAGCAGGTTCTGGAATCACAAAGATCGCTGATTTGGTGTTCTTATACCCAGGGAGACAACTGCAAGTTTAGGGCCCACTTATTGCTGCTAATTTAACATTTCACAACCAAATTCTGTAAATCCACTAGATTTGATATCTAGTAAATAATTATCTTTTTTTTTTTTTTTTTTTGTATTTTGTACAAGCATTTCAAACAAGAGGCTACTCTGTTTTAAAGTACTATGGTCTGGAATGAACAATTTTGTGTTTACTTGGGAGAGGCAGAGAGGTAAGTCAGGAAAGGGGGCATGTGGGCTTAGTAGAGGTGCTCCCACTTGTCATGAACTGTTTCCAGAGCTGGTGGGGCAGGTTTGTGTTACTGCCCTGGTCACAAAGAAATTAAACGACAAATCACTTTTAAAGGTAGAAAACAGGGCACCTGAGTGGCTCAGTTGGTTAAGCGACTGCCTTCAGCTCAGGTCATGATCCCAGGGTCTTGGGATGGAGTCCCACATCGGGCTCCCCGCTCCATGGGGAGCCTGCTTCTCTCTCTGCCTGCCACTCCTCCTGCTTGTGTGCTCTCTCTCTCCGTCAAATAAATAAATAAAATCTTTTTTTAAAAAAGGTAAAAAACAATAAAACACTGCTGTCTAGAATCACGAATATTTATGCCCTCCCCAAAAAACCTATTTAAACTCTAGGATAAAAAAATAAAAACCCAAACTGCGTAATACATAAGAAATAATGATAATAAAGTGCAATCTATGGAAATCTGTGCCACAAAGCTGAAACAACACTCAAAGGACAATTGATAGGCTTAAATATTTATTTGCATTAATAAACAAGGCACGCAGATCACATAAATAAACACGAAATTGAACAGATTAGAAAAGAACACTGCAGCTCACCTAATACAGCATACAGAGAGCACCAACAAGTATACAAACAGA
Source organism: Zalophus californianus (assembly GCF_009762305.2). Lineage (NCBI taxonomy): Eukaryota > Metazoa > Chordata > Mammalia > Carnivora > Otariidae > Zalophus > Zalophus californianus. The sequence continues at coordinate 3,504,861 of NC_045597.1, forward strand.
AATGTATGAGTCTGAAAAGAAAAACTAGTTGAAGCGATTGTTCAAAAACAAAAATCTTAAAAAAATTTAAAAATGGATTCACTCATAACTAACTTATTCATGGGGACCAAAGGGCTAAAACACAAATACACATGTTTTTTAAGGACTCCTGAAGGGAAAACAGAAATACAAAAAAAGGTCACATCAATTATAAAAGACTATTTTGATCCAATCTATGCACACAAACTTGAGAATCAGGATAAATGGATGATTTGGAAAGACTAACAGAACTGAACCCAGATGATGGGAATACACAGAGCAGACTAACTATCAAAGGAGAAATAACCACAGTTGACAAATCATACCTCTTAAAATGTAGCAGAGGGACTCACTGGGGATTTCCAGCAATCTTTCAATATTCGGATAACCTCCATACCCTTTAAACTGCTTCAAAGCATAGACAATAATTCTGCATTTTTCTTTTAATGCGAGCATGGAGAGCAAAAAGGAAAAGAATGAGAAGTTACAGGTCAGTCCCACTGAGGAATAATGAAGCGGAAATACTAAACCAAATATTAGCTTACGGAATCCAAGTTTATATTAAAAAACACACTATGAAGAAGTAGGGGTGTCTATTTTAAGAAAAATGATTCAATATTAGAAAACCTATCAATGCAAGTTTTATATGAAAGTAGTAGAAGAAAACAATCACAAGCTTATCTCCATTGAAGCTGAAAAGGCGCTTATTAAAAATTAGCCTCTATTCTTAATTGAACAAAATATCTTATCAAAATAGGAATAAACAGATAATAACTAGATACAAATATTTCTATATATCAACCCAAAAGTCAGCACAGTATCATGCTCAAAAGGCAAACCTGAGGAGCACTTCCATTAAATCAGCCACCAGCGGTGATGTTCCCTGTGTGTCGTCAGGTAAGAGGCAGGAATGAGAGGTGCATATTTAGGAAAGAAGGGGTGAAAGTAAACAAATCATAAGCAGATTCAATATATACATGAATTTAATAACTAATAAAGATGGTACTTACAGTTCTTTGGGAAAAAAGCGATTTGATTATTTAACAAATGGTGTTGGAACAATTGGGTCTCCATCTGCAGGAAAAAATAATGAAGTGAGACTCCCTTCCTCACTGCCAACACCAAAATAACTTTCAGCTGGATTCGACATTTGTTAAAATCAGTAACAAAAATAAACCCGTATAAACACACAAATAATACAGGTTCCCATGAAGACTTCTGTCACAGTTATTTGGGAAGGAGGAAGCTTTTCTAAGAACATGAAAAACTCAGAAAACTCAAAGAATGGGTGGGTAAACTTGTTACAGTATACTTTTTAGAACCCTTCATTAATAAAAACATCAAAAAATAGAGTAATGACATATTTAGAAAAAAAAAACATAAGGCAAATTTCAGTGTTGTAAATTGAAAACATCGGACCAGCTGACCTCTCCATTCCGTCCAGCTTTAAATTTCCACTAATTTAATGCATTTCATATAATTCACAGGTATTGAACCATACACACCTGCTTACCTCAGCACATCGAACCAAAGACTTGAAGTCCTTCCCCCTAATGGCGCCGAAGCAGCAAAATAACCACACGAGATAATTAGAAGATTTTGAAAGAATCATCACCAGTCATGGTGTTGATAGTGCCAACATGGTTTTGATCCTCCCCAAGTGCCTAGATAAAAGCAGCATTTAAATGATCAAAGAAGAATATCCAGTGACAACATTCATAGTAAAATGAAATAACAAGTTGTCGCCACCAAGCCTGAACACAAGTTGCTGGGACGAGAGGTCAACACCCTCCCAACATCCGTGTGGGAAGCGATGGAAGCAGCAATATGGACTGTGGCCAGAAGAAGCCCCCCACGGGCCAATAGAGGGGGTGGGAGGTGCTGATCAGGGTGTTTGTCCTGACTGAGGGTAAAAGGTCTGCGGTCAGATCTCAAGACAGAATCTAGATTCTAAGAGGCCTTGGAAATGAATTCCCACGTGGTCTTCCAGGCCAGGCCCCACACTGGGGAGCAACCACGGAAGAAAACATAATTGAGGTCAGTAATAAAAACAGAGAAGAAGGAAGGGGGCAGGTTCATACCGAGGTGGGAGAGAGGGGCGGAGGAGGACATGGGAGTCCAGAAACAAGCTGCCATGTTCTATAAAACTATACAAGTCAGCCCAAGAAGGAGGTCTGCGTAAGTTGACAGACTTATAAATATATAAGTGTGATAAATATAACACTGACAAATCTGGAGAATTTTCTTCCCTGATCTCTTCCTACAGAATCGACTAAAGAACAAGCTTCAGGCAACCCAAGTGACTCCAGAAAAACTGAGGTAAGACCCAGTAGCAACAACTGAGCGTGTAGTCACTGAGGGAAGTCAGACTAAGTGAGGAATCAGAGAGCCTGGCACGAAATGCTTACAGGACACGACAAAGGACAAGAAAGGACAAGGCAAAACTTGGAGAGAGGATTTGGATACATGTATAAATTTTAACTATGTTTCATCATTAAAATCGGGACTGGTGACTTAGCATTCCGATTCAGAGACTATGATTTCTGCGACATGGGAAGGCAAGGAGTAGTTATGGGATGTTATGTTTTTCATCACCTGTGTCTTTCAGAGCCAGGATTCTTGGCCTGAAAGAAGCAAACAGATATTTAATATAGAATAGGTCAAATATAAACTCTTTCAACCTGAATTTAAATTGGAAACATCGATATGCACTCAAGAAATTGTTTGTGATTAAATAGATGATTAAATCATCTATCAAGTGTCTAGCTTTAAACTCTTTCTGCTGAAAAGACCTAAAACCAATGATGCATCAGGTAGCAATGAACACTCCTAATGCCAAAACTGTGGCCTTGTGTTGCCATTTCTCATGAAAGAAAACCGGGCTTCTCAGAGAAGCGGCAGACCCCAGATCCGCAGGAGGAGACTTCAGCATGGTTTGGAGCACCTCAAAGTAAGGAAGCTATCAAGCTTAGTAGGATCAGGTCAAAAGACTCAAGAGCCAATTTCAAAAGGGCTTCTACTGGCCAAAATAGAAAAATTTGAACTTCAAAAAGGATCAAAATTCAACGAATTGAAACCCATCAAATAGATTAAAGTCATAGGTTTGTTATGATATTAAAAAATAATAATCGATTGAATTTTGGAGATGCCTTTGAAACTGGATAAGTGTAAGAGAAGAAGCAGGTGTTTTTCCTGGTTTTTTAAAATATAAAATGTGGCACTGGATAGCCAAGTAAGAGATGAATGTTTCTTGCTTTAAAATGATTCCAAATGATTTTTCAAATGATAGAATTGAAATATCATCATTTTGCAACCCCATTGAAGGAGTGGACTTCTTAGGCTCTGAGTATAAAAAATAACTACCACGAAAAATGAAGGACATTTCAGGTATTCTGTGCCTTCCGATGAAAAGTATGACATCACCCATATTCCTGCCAAAGGCATTAAACTAGATTCAGCTGTCCATTTGCAGGGAAAGTAAAGGACAGAGGAGCACGCTGAGCTTCACAAAGAAAATGCAATCGGCAAAGTCCAGACTGTGGGAGTCTCTATGGGCCAAATAATGTAGCCCAGATCTTCTGAATAGTTTAACTTCAAGGAAATAAAAGTTGAGCAAGGTAATGTGATTAGAAAGAGACTTTTATAAAAGATAAATTTGTTTTTTTGATGGGTAAACCTCAATAATGGCAAGTGGGAATGCACAACTGGGTGAATAAACGGTAAGGAAATTCGAGGAAGTAGTTACCGCAAAAGTCAGGGAAGAGAGGGAAACTGTGAGAGGGACCAGCCCCATGAAAGGGCTTCTGTGGAGTCTGACAAAGGTCTGTTCTGTTTGTGAATGGGGGTACTTGCCTTATAAATAGTTCACTAAGGCTATGTCTTTGTTCTGGGTGTTATTTTGTATATTGGCTTTATTTTACAATTAAAAAATTTTTTTAAAGATTTTATTTATTCTTGAGAGAGAGAGAGCACTGGAGAGAGCAGAAGCAGGGGGAGGGGCAGAGGAGGAGGAAGAAGCGGACTCCCCGCTGAGCAGGGAGCCCGAGGCGGGGCTTGATCCTAGGATCTCAGGATCATGACCTGAACCAAAGGCAGTTGCTTGACAGACTGAGCCACGCGGTCGCCCCTACAATAAAGAATTATTTTTAAAATGGAATCTACAATGCCAAACTAAAAGAAAACTTATGAGGAGATGTAATTGATGTTCATCCCTGTATTTATTCAGCAAATATATGAAGAGCACTTTGAATGTGCTGGCCCCTGGCTCTACAGTGACTCTTGTCCAAAGGGAGCCAAGGAGGACAGAGAGAGGGAAGCCTGGGAAATTCCAGAAACCCGTGATCCCACAGTGAAATGGTTTTCTGAATCTTGCTCAGAATTCCAACCAATGTGAAAGTAGAGGTAAAACACTCAAAGATGTGTATCCCTGAAGCAAAAACCCAAAAGAAAGGATCCTCATTAGCAGGCTAATGAAACTAACTCCAAACCCATCCTCCCGCGAGGCCAGGCAGACAACGGGGGCGCTGTTCCAATCCCACATCCCACTGGTCTTTAACTGGTCAAATCTCAAATTAAAATGTAGCAGAAGGTGTAAAATGGCCACAAGTCTGGCCAGAACATTTCCTAAGAGCATTGGCCAAAAGGAAACTTTCTAGCAGAGCTTCGAATCAAATTGAGGCCTCACACTTGTGTTATGAATTGGAAAGCAGAGTGCTTTGGGGAGCTTTTAGGACAAACCACAAAAGTAAAATCTGTGCACGGTTCCAGCTTGTATCCATGACATAAGACAAAAGACTGTCTTTGCGAACAGATCTTAAAGTATATGTCACCTTTGGCAAAGGACTTGGTCATTGGGAAGATATCTTTATTTAGTGACGCTCAATTCCTTTGTTGGAAGCTATTTTATGTTGCATTTGTGTGTGAAAAACGAAAGTTTCTAAGCAACCGTATTGTATGCCAACTGTCTAATCCCAGCAAAATCAGTGTTGTTTTTTTTTTTTCCCCTAGAGAAAGGTTATGTATCCATTTCTTATAAACTGAATCCTTCAAGTCTACGTTGCTTGGTTATCAGAACTGTCTGGAAATTGATAATATTTTTGACATCAAAGTTTCCAGGTGAGAGAAGAGATAAAACCAAAGGGGTAACAGACAGAGCCCAGATTGTTTTCCTCTGCCCACAAATAAGGTACCTACAGCTTATTCTCACTTAATCCCTTATCCTTGCCAATAAATAGAAAAATCAAATGAGTTTTTCTTTCCACCCAGCAAACCCACTGGTGGACATGATGATAAGCTGATGGTGCACGTGCCATCCAGCGGGAATAACGGTTTTGGACTTTGCAATGAGTGTTCCACCAGGAGAGAGGTTTTCTCAAAACAAAGCAGCATGGCCAATTTCTGTCTACATTTGTTAATGAACAAAGCATTTTTTTTTTTTTTTTTTGGTCTAAGCCTTCAGTGAAGCTGGTTTTATCCCTTAGCTTGGGGAGTTAATTTAGATGATTGTCTTTGCCTTTTCTTCCTGATAGATAGTATCTGGTTGCTTCTGACATAACAGTGCTCAGCTCATTATATTATGCTTGCAAAGCAACATTATAGGACAATAATTATGGACCAATAATAAACGGGAGCTCTTTTCTCAGTTCCCTAGAGTGGGGTGTTAAATGCTGAGAGGCTATATTTTTGTAGTGAAGCATGCAGACTGGCAAGATGAACTGGGCTTGTATCTTGGATCTACCACTCACTACGTGTGTTTCCAGACAGCTTAGCTGGCTTCTGTGTCTCTCCGTTTCTTCTTGACACAATGGAGCTAATAGCATCTCTCCCAGATTGGGACATATATGCTCAGTAAAGGTTACCTATTATGAGAGATTCTATGTCCGATGTCATGATTTCACCCCAAAATGGATATTTACATAGAACCAACAGTGTGTTGAGGGTTTTATTTTCTGGAATTTACTTATATATACGGGAGTGATGGCATATTTGAGCCTGTCTAACTCCTAGTTGAGAATCAGTCTTTGATCTTATTAAAGTGTTCTGCGAACCACCTACTTTGAGAAAAGTTTGGGAAGTGAAAAATCCTGGGCCCTCCTTCTGACTTAGACAGGGTGTGGCCAGCCTGACAAGACTTTGCATTTGGCGTGAACAAAATATCTCTTCTTGCATTTGCACATTTTGAGGGAGAACGACTTGGTTCTGGCAAAAGATCGTGCAGGGAGGTGCCTCTGCTTGTCATCATCCTTCCCACGGTGCCCCTGTCTCTCCGGGCTTCTCTTTCCCTGGAACCTTCTCCACCAAGAGCAGAGTAACCACGGAGAGCCCCAGGATGGAATACTAACTAGAACATGGCCCGAGGATCCAACCTGGGTTCACTGCCAGGTCAGCTGGACGCAGGAGAGGAAAAAAGAAGCTGAGAGAATAATGAAGCTGGAAAGTGTGGAACTTGGAACGCGGGCGGTGCTGAGTGGACGTGTGCCAGTGAGTGTCCGAGTGTGTGAGCGTGAGCCCCTGAGAAGGAGGAGGAGAGTGATCTCACCGTCCGGGGTCCCCTGCCGAGCGCTTGGGCTGTGGCGGATTTCCCAGGATGCTATATTTAGCTCTGTGTATATTCGTTTTTTTAACTTGGGTAGAGCAAGATGTAGCCTCAGTGAAATGAAGAAATGCACCCCCCCCACCTTGAGTACCCAATATGTACCCTCTAAATGCAGTGTGGACATTCCCTGCCTTCCAGGGAACAGCAGGGCTCGGCCAAGGGGGAGGAGAGCGCGGGAAGCAGACAGCCTCCAGACCCAGAAGAACAGCAGATGGAGAAGCTGCTCACGGTCAACACCACCCGTGTTTCCTCTGCCTCTGGGTCAGGTCTGGGGAGGACCACAGGTTTTTCCAACTTTTACCCACAGTACTGGGGAGAGGTACACGGTCACAAATCAGGGGCGTGTTCCTAAGGCAGAGCGTAGGGAGCACGGGGTGGGGGGCGGTCAGGAAGCGTGCTGTGATGCCCCTTCGTTTCCACAGCCTCCCCGGGGGCCCTGGGCCCCTGCCCCCTCAGCTGGCCCCTCGGCTACAATCACTCCCTCCTCAGGGAGTCAGTGATGGACTGAGGCTCCAGTTAATGCCCGGAGAATGAAGTGGAGGCCCATGAGGGAGACAGTCTTGGGGTGGAGATCCCTGGTCCCCCCTCTTCCCTCCGTGGCAGCACTGGGGCTGGATCCACGGGGCGCCAGCTCCTTCCCTGACCTTGAACTGCTCCTCTTCTGGCTTCGCCTTGTCTTCCCCCACCAAGACCTGCAGTTTCTGCAACAGAGAGCCCACTGCAGGGTTCCCGGCGCCACCAGGCCTCCCGCACCCTGAGGACGGGCCCCTGCTCCCAGCTCTGGCCACAAGCCACCTGAGGGTGGTGTCCACAGGCTGCCAGCCTCTGTCCCTCACGTGGGCACACATGTGTGCTGATGCTCCAACACCAGTGCTCCCGTCAGAGGCTGTGGAGTCATGTTAGTTGGTCACAAGCCTTAAGGCTTCAACTGAATAGAATAGCGAAAGAGCCCGCTTTTGCCACATTGGGTGAAGACGGGTATTACTCAGACTTCCCTCTCGGGGGTGTCTGTGTGTGTGCGCGCGCGCACGCGTGTTGGGGGCGATGGATGCACACATGTGCACGGCTCCGCGGTGGGAGACGCACTCCTACGGCGGGTCATGGTGCAGGAAATCACCAGTGCACGTCGGTGGGGACAGATGGGGCTGGCCTATCCAGATGCTGCCAATGAACTTGGGCCACAAGTAGATCTTCTCGGATCACTCCTGGAACGGTCACTGAGGGCTTCAGACATGTTTTCAATCCTCTTTCATTTGATGCTTGATGAACTCCTCCTTCCCGACTGGACTCTGGTTTCCCTTGTTGGTGTTTTCTCGTTTCCTTTGCTCTCGTCCTCTGCCCATCCCAGGATATCAGGGCAGGGCCCTTGGTGCCCTCCTCCGGGCACAGCAACCACGTCTGTGATCGGTAGGGTTAAACGGGCCTCCGTGGACTCGGGTGTTGGAAATGCTGCATGTTGACTATGCTGTCAGTCTTCTCTCACTTAGCACAGCTCATGAACTTCACACCATGGGCAGACACATTGCATGCATGTGGCGTTGAGTTTTCATAGTTATGGAATTCATAATTGCAACATTTATGACATATACATATTCACATGTAAAATGAGAGAGAAGGAGAGAGAATTGCCGATCCTTGTTTGGCAGTGTAACCCACGCAAGGATGGTGAACACGCTTGGTGCCGCAGATGTCATGTCCTAGTGCCCCGTTTGGGACGATGCGTAAGAACGCAGTTACTGGGACAGTACAGAACCCTATTCAGGGAAGGTTTTCCAGGAAGTGACAGTTTCCAGAGCTGACGGTAGGCCAGCCTGAGGCTCTGCCTGATAACCTGACCCTCTGTGCTGGGGACTTTCTCATGCATCAGCTTGGTTGTCTGCAGTGACGGCGCAGGACAATTAAAACGTATTTCCACACTGCGTGTCCTGCTTTCGAAATTACTCTCACCATCTAGAGATCTTCTCCAAGTCAGCCTTTTCCTGCAGGCTCCACTGTGCAATTTTCTATGCTGCTTGTTGCTCCTAATTCTATAGCTAAATTGATCTTCCGCGCCACATTTGGAAGAGGGAAATGAAGCTTGTAAAGCCTGCTACGGGTTCAGAGAACTCCTCTCCTGGGTGTTGTCTATGGCCTCTGCAATTATATTTCTTTATCTAAGGCATTTTTACGTGGATAAAATAATCTCAGTTTCTTAAATGAGACAATTAAACTCCATTTTACCTTGTTTCCCCAGGGCGGTGAGGGCCTTACGCTGAGAGAACATCTTTGTTCAAGCCCCAGATAGACTTTTACCCTCTTTATTGACTGACATCTATGTTCTGAATTTTTCATGCCTGCGTTACATGGGCCAGACAAGGCAGGGGCTGAACTCTGTCCTGCAAGTGCCCGTCTGAATAGTTGAGACCCACGTGATAATTGCCAGAGCGGGAGGTGCCCACACGCTTTGGGTCAGTGGTCTTTCTTGCCAGTCTGCACCCGGATGGGAGCAACAGCTTTGTTTCTCAGTACCAGTTCTTGCATTTCCATAGGTACCAGAGTGCTCTGCTGCTGTGTTCAGGTTGTTGCAATTGGCAGCTCTGCTCTCACCGGGAAAGGCAAGGCTGAGTACCTGAAGTCAACAGGGAAAGCCGTCTGGGCATTTCACTTCACAAAGAGCTGTCCTCTTTGGGGTAGGTTGTATTATTATTCAAAATGCTCATCTTCCTTCCCTGGGGACATGGTATTTCTCTTTCCATAGATATCAGGCTTGGCTGTGGAACGGCACATGTTCCTTCAGATAGAAGATTTGGGAAGACTGTGTGAGCCCGACCCCCACCTTGCTGAGTGCACATCACTTGTGCAGATGACAGAAAGTGAGAGGGAAGGGCATGCATCGTCTTCAGAAGCCAGCTCTCGGTCCCTCTTAGCTCCCTTCCCCTTCCGCGTCAGGATTGACGGTGTCCCAGAGAGCGACTCCATCAGACTAGGTCCCAGACTGAGGATAACAGTGAACAGAGCCAAGGCGGGCCCCAGATGGACGTGGAACATGAGCAGGAAGTCAGCCTATGCTGTCCCCGCCCCTGAGAGGCGAGGGCTCCTTGTTAGCTAGCAGTGCACCCTTGGTCCTCCTGATGGATGCACTTCCTAGTCTGCACCGTGTCTTACAGAGTCAGCCCACCTCTGAACCTCGAGCTGCTGAAAACCATCTGTCCCGGGCACATATTCTGACACATACGTTTTGTGTTACAAAGTTGTTCAGTGACTTTTGAAGAAAGGTCTGCAGTACAGAGGTCAGGCTGCTGGTGGGAGACACATGTCTGAGGGGCGTGGCTGAGACGGGCTGCTGGAGGCACAGAGGCACGTGGCCAAGAAGGGGGCTGCCGGGCCTGGGGTCTTGCGGGGAGCTGAGCTCTACTCCAGGGTGCATGGGCCTCCCAGGCACAAAAGCCACAAACAGTTTGCCACTCTACATTCCACCCAGGTTTACATTCCAGCCACTACTGTGGCCTCTATGAATTCACATCAAAGCCGAAAAGACAGGGAGGGGCATCGGGGTGGCTCAGTCGGTTAAGCGTTTGGCTCAGGTCATGATCTCAGGTTCATGAGATCGAGCCCTGCATCGGGCTCCCTGCTCAGCACGGGGTCTGCTTGAGTTTCTCTCTCCCTCTGTCCCTCCCCCTGCTCTCTCTTTCTCTCTCTAGAACCAATCAATCAGTTTAAAAAAAAAAAAAAAACTGAAAAGACAGGGAATGGTGAGTGAAATGCCCAGACAGCACTGCACAGGGGTCCTGTGGCCTCCACATGTCAGGTTCAATGGTGCCAGACACGGACTAAAGAAAATTGTGAACATCAACCATTTAAAACACAAATTCCTAACTGAGCTGCTGCTATCTGTAATTCCTGGACATATGATGTTGATCTATGTGTATAGGTAGTAAAGTATAGGATTTTGACAGGTGCACTGAGCACAAACAGCAAGTAAAGCACATGGAAAAGCGGAAATTTCTCATTGCCATCTAAATTGTTAGGACACTGTAGAGCCTCCGCTGAAGTTTCCGGGACAGTGGTCTTCAGAGGGGTCAAGGACGTGCACCTGCAGACGTGGAGACAGTGCAGGGATATATGGTTTCATGATTATGCACGGCCCTCTTTCCTGACTACACTGGCCTTGAGAAAAAGAACAGATGTGACCAATAGATTATGACAATGCTGGGTATCTAACAAAGTCAGGCAGAGTCCATCTTCTCTTTCTTCTTTAAGGTCCTGGGTGCTCTCTAGTTCTGAGTAGTTTTGAAGTTTTTCTGCACAGTTTGAGTCCAGGCTCTGAAGCGTGAGCCCTGGTTCGATCCCAACTCTGATAAGTTACAACCATAGTGATTTACTTCCTGTCTCTGTGTTGGGTTTCACATCCCTAAAGTGGGAGTTTTGAAGGTATCTACCTGAAAAGAATATTTCGAGTAATAAATGAGATAATTCGTATCAGTGCTTAGAATGGAGAGTGGCAGTCTGAAAGCCGCTAATGAATTAATAATACATTTTATTAGATACATAACAGATGGATTGATAATAAATAAAAATTATTGTAAATAATCATAGATAAATTATTTTCTCTAGGTTAGTTTATTTAATTCTGTCATTATTTGACACAGTCTTGGATGATCCTCTATCTATCTATCTCCTCCATGCACTGACCTTTTATAACTTTCGAACAATAGATATTGATTATTTTTGATTCTTCTTCCAAACACGATGACGTTCCAGGGACTGGGTGTCTCTCCTACCCACAACAACAGAAGAAAGAGTAAAAACTAGGAGGTGGGGGTTTTCTGACGTTGGATATCAGCCAGCGCAGCCCAGTGAGGCTGACAGATGGGAGATGAACGGGTAAGTCTATGATTGCCACCACTCAACGCCTTGGTGGGAAGACAGTTCTCCAGGAGGAGACTGGCTCTTTCCCCGAGCAGAGGAGATGGACCTGAGGACCCATACAGGCCAAAGGAGATAGAGTCCCCCTCATCAGGTACCAGGGACAGGACAGCTGCAGTGAGAGAGAGAAAGCTCCCAAGATCAGCAGAGGGGTCCCCTCAAGTCTTCGGCAGAGGGTCACTGCATGCTCACAAGGGAAGTCCCCCTGGCTGGGACAAGAATGACCCCAAAGGATCAAGGGAACAGTGTCTGCAGTTTACAGAAGACCAGGACGAGAGTGTGTCCCCACCCGCCAAAGAGGAAAGCACTTCTAATTCATGGCGCATCAGGAGGGTGATGAGAAGGGTCTTGTCTGAGCAGGGGGTACGCTTAGCCCTGGACTGAAGGCGGGGTGGGTCCCACTGGACCCGACACCTGACAAGATCAAATTGTCCCCTAGTAACATGACTGTGTCCTAGAACCCTGCCCAAGCACATTTATAGGGACGTAAAAACATCCATCATACAGAAAATACACAATGTCTGCCTTTCAGTGGAAAGATTACCAGTAAGAAAAGAAGCAGACACATAGAAATAGACCCAAAACAGACCTGAAAATGACACGGGCGGCAGAACCAGCTCAGACACTCCAGTGGCGGTGGGAGCTGTTTTCCAGAAACCGTAGGACGAGGGGAGTATGTGAGAGGCAGGCTCGGAAGACGGAGGAATGAGTCAAAGCAAATGTCTAGTGATGGCAACTACGTCCGAGGAGGAAAACGTAACGCATCTGTAGTGGGGCGGACACCGCAGAGGGAAAGACCAGCGAGCCTGAAAACACAGCAAGAGAAGTTTACACCACGTAAATGCGACACAGAGCAGAGAAGACTGACAAGGAATGAGCAGGGCGCCACTCATCTGTGCTGCAACCTCGAGCAGCCTCATCGGAAGGAGAGAGGAGGACAGCAAACCTCTTTGAAAAATAATGTGCGAAAATTTCCCAAATTCGGTGAAAACTATAAATCACTGCCCTAAGCAGCTCAACCATCCCAAGCACAAAAACGCAGGAAGAAAATGACATCAAGGCCCCTCATAATGCAATGGCACGGAAAGCTTTCTTTCTCAGCCCATCTTTCAAAGGTGTTGTGTGATGGCAAATAGATGTTTTAAGTTTGCTCCCCAAAGGCAGCTGGGTCTCTGTTTGTTGGGGTGCATCGCGAGGGGTCCCACGACTGGACCTGCAGGGTCAGTCACTGTCTTCAGCGCCCATGGGCTGAACACTAAGTGCCCCCAGACCTGTGCTGGGCATCTCTAGACTCCCTGTGCTTCATTTGGAGCGCTGGGGCTGCCCATGGCGCCACCCCGTCTCTTTTTGGCCTTCCTCCCCTGCCCGGGGCACCTGGGATCTGCTCTGTTCGCCTGCTGCACACGGGATTCCTGACGCCCCTTCCAGGGCTCTGCACGCCCAAGGTGGGCCCTTCCTTCCGCTGGAGTCCAGTGAGCTTTGCCCTTCTCCCCCCGGGCTCCCGGCTGACTCACTTTTTGTCTCGGCTGCAGGAAGACGTTGAGAGATCCAAAGTCTCCTTCACTACACTTAGTGTCGGGGCCTTGAAGGATCACGGTTTCTCCCCTTGGACAGGACAGGTGTTATTGCATTAGGAGGCTTGGCATCGGCTGTCCCCGATCCCGGAAATGGTCCCCCGTGCCCTTCCCAGGCCCGTGGGCTGTCCGTGCGTCCCGTCTCGGCAGAACCGGCCCCCTGACGGCCTGCGGGGTCCACTGACAAAGGCCACCACAGCACCGTTTCTCTCCTTGACACCGCGTCCCCTCTGGTGGGGGGGCCAGGCTGGAGGGAAGGTCTCTTTCTGCTGCCCTCTGGTCTGCAAGAAGCAGCAGGAGGGCCAGATACGTCAGGGAGCACGCCGTCTCTCAGTGTGACCACAGTGCCCTCAGCCTGCGTGAGAAAGCCGGGAGCGCCGCCCGCCGTGGCCCCCAAAGCTGGACTGGGTCACGGTGGTGAGCGCAGCCCGGTGGTACCGGGGACGCCCCGCAGCCCACACTGTGCTGCCTGTGCCTTGGAGGGTTTTATAAGTAAAAAGAGTTGCTTTACAAATGACAAGGCAGGGGTGGGACTTGTCGTTCCTGGGTTTATTCCCAAGACACACTGTATGACAGAATGCGTGTGTTTACGAGTTAAATGGAAGAGCGATGAAATACTTGGATAAAAATGGAGCATGTTTGGGTCTAAGAAAAGGGCAAAATACCCTTTTCGTGATGCCATAAAGGAATCAAGTTTTTGTATAAAAGTAAATTTTAGTTGTTAGGATGAACAGAAAAATATGTGCTATTAGTAAACTTAGGAAAATACCATCGGTGAGAAAAACGTTCGTATACTCATGATTTAAAAATGCAATAAAGAATGATTATCTTCTGAGGTGCAGGTAATTTGGTAATGACAGAATGTGCTAAGTGGGTGATTTATTTTACATTAACTAGAAGTTAGGGATTATAAAAATACATTCTTATAAACAAAGTACTACTTCAAAAATAGCTCAGTTGTGTAACCCATGATTTAACTATAGTTTAGGAAGTATTTTCAATGCTCTTAGATGCTTCTGGAGAGAGACGGTGGATACATCTTTGGCTTCATAAATTTTATTAGAATATTTTATTCATCAATTCTCTTCTGTTATCTTCAACATATAGAAATACATTGAACGATCTTTATAGATTCAAGCAGTCTGCTGTTGGGCCCCTCATCGTCTGTAAGGAGCATTTAAATGTGCCTCCCTCCCTCCCTCCCTCCCTCCCTCCCTCCCTCCCGCCTTTCCTCTCTCCCTCCCTTCCTCCCTCCCTCCCTTCCTCCCTCCCTCCCTCCTCCCTCCCTCCCTTCCTCCCTCCCTCCCTCCCTTCCTTCCCTCTCCCTCTCAAATTTTCCCTCCTCTGTAGTGAAATGATGTAAAACCTTTAGATAACTTCAAAAACACAAAAGCAACGCATTTGGGAAGCAGGCATGTGAAGGCACAGCCCTCCCTGCACCGAGGAAGACTTTGGAGTAGAAAGGAAAACCCCAAGTGAAAAGGGGTCCATTTAACTGTAAATTTAATCAGGAATAAAGATCAATAGTGGTGAATGTAACAGGAAAAATCACTTATTACTTATAATTTATAAAACTGCAACAGATGAAGCACATTCATGACTCCTAGTAAAATAATACAGAAAAACCATAAAAGAGATTTCCAGATCCTCTGAAATCCCTAATTGGTTAATCCCTGGAGTTCAGGGCTATTTTCCCAAGTCATACAGATGAAGAAATTGAGGGATTCTGTGGCTGAAGGCCATGAAACGAGCAAATAAAAGAGTAAAACTTGTAATCAACAGCTCTGTGCTGAGACCACAGACAGAGACAGCTTCTCCAGCTTACAGAAGACAAACTGGAACAAATCCGGGGCTGTCCGCGGAGCTGGGGCTCGGCTGACTGGAGCATTTGCAGCCGAACGACCTGCCCTCCGCGTGCTCGCCCACACCGCTCGGTGCTTGGCACAACAGGCATCTGGTAAGGTGGTGAATGAAGAGAACAGATCTAACAAACAGGCTTTTGAGACAACACCCGTGTGTGTTGTGTAAACCCGGTTACCAAATGTTCCCGCACAGGATTCCCGGGGAGAACCTGATCTTGCAGGTGAAATCAGAAGCACCAGGAGGGGAGTGCTCCCATCAGTGCTCGAAGGATCCTTTCTGATGCAAAGCCAGACGTAGCTGGTGTTTGTATCAGAAAGATGGGATGCCAGTGAACACAGCCCTGAACTGGGCTTCTCAGTAATCAAAATCATTTCATTTTGCATTTGTGCACAAAGCAGTACCACTGTTTAACAGCAAACATTTCCCGCTTGTTTCTTACTTTCAGCCTCTTCAAATGACGCTGGCAGCCAGGACCTCAGGATTTTCCTTCGCTTGTATCTCTGGGTTTTGTGGTTGAGGTTGGGGCATGGAGAGTTTAGGTAAACAGCAAAGGTTTAGTCACTGAGTATGCCGCTCCCTTGCTCCCTTTGCCCGACCTTCCTGTCTTCTGCTTGAGCCAAGTATGCTGAATACGGGCATTTCGCACATCATTCTGTCACCGGAGTGATGAATGCACAAGAGACAGCACCCATGCGCCCGATGTCTGTGTCCCCAAACGTTGCGCTGACCTGGTCATCGGCATCCCGAGGTGCGCGGCTCTTCGGAGAGGACCAGCTGCGGGACTGGAAAGGAAGAACGCGGGAGGGATGCGGCGAACAGGTGCCCACTAGTTCCGGGCCCTGGCGCCGCACTTACGCTTCGAAGGGCGAGACCAAGGAAATGCCTGAAGGGCATCCTTCCTCAACATCTCTGCAGGAACTACTTGGAATAAGAAGACCTGATGGTCGGTCACGACACAGAAAATACACGTGAAGCCAGGAGCACCATCACAAATCCCACAAGAGTGGGAATCCTCCCAAGGTCTCCCGCTTCCTTTAACAAGCGTGAGAGTTTCATTAGCTACGGAGATCCGGAAGAAATCCCTCAGCTCCAGGTTGGTTTGGCTTCTGGAAAGAGGGGCAAAGAGAAAAAAACTTCAGAAAGATAGTGCTTTTCTGGGCTGAAAACACACATTACTGAAGGGGTTTCATATTATTTAAAATAGTTGGCCAGGTGTGGGTAGTAAACTGCCAGCCCATCAGCTCAAACCGTTCTATTTATTTACAGCATATTTAAATTGGTGCATCAGTGATTTCCATCCTTGCTTTGCCATAACAGAGTACATGTCTAATTATATTTATTGTAAGTATCTTAGTCGAAGATAACTAAAGTATATCTTCATGTGCTTTTTTAAAATTCCACTCAACCGTGGTGGAAGAGATTTCTGCAGGGGAGAGGGTGTGGCAAAAACACAAACAGTGAGGAGATAACACAGCCCTAAGGGCTTGTGGACCACAGTCCTGGAGCTTCCCCTGAACTTTCCACCAGGGCTTTCCCTTTATCCTTGGGCCCCTGACCCTCGGAAATAACACCAACCTCCGTGACAAGAACAGCTTAAGAAAACCTGTCCAAAGCTCCAGCATCCCTCCCTACTGTTTTTGTCATTCTCCCTGGGATTCTACACCCCAGAGTGTGCCCCCGTCCTGGGAGCTCATGTGCTGAGCGGGCTGATTCCAGCTCAGACACGGAGGGTGTGTGAGGACGCCACCAACAGCACTCCTCACTCCGTTTTGGTTAGATGGGCGCTGGGCATGGTAACTCTTGTCTCATGGAGGGAGCCATGTTTCTACAGATCTGGGCGAGCGTTTTGACTGTTCTTTCCTGGCTCCAGCTGAGTTCATCAACCACCAACAATCATTGAGTACACTTAAAGCTTCTCTCTTCAGGTTCAGAACCCATGGCTGGATATTCATTTTTGCCCCACCGCAAATGGGGTTTGAAAATAGTCTTTAGCTGTGTCAAGTCTGGGGGCAGAAGTGCTGTGCAGAGGCCCGTGAGAAAGTCTTTCACTTCTCCAGGAACAGAGTGTCCGAGGCTTTTGTCTTTCTGGTTCTTTAGAGTCCTGAGGGACTGCCCTTGCCCCATTGTCTTATTTATTTATTTAATTTTTTTCTGAGTACAGCTTGGTTAATCTCTAAAAAATTTAAATGCTGCCACGGCAACATTTGACTTGTTGTAGATACCAGATCAAAGATGATTAAAAAAAAAAAAAAAAAGATGTTTGCCTGAGACCAAACTGTGACTTGGAGATCCAAAAGCAACATATGTTTTCTCCCTTTTATAGAAATATGAAGGATGCCATGGTGCCATGAGCCCCAGCCATGGTACCAGCGGTACCAGTTTAGCTGGATTGTAAACACTGAAACATTTTTGGGGAAACAGCCTGGGTCTCAAGATATCTTTTCACCCTGTTTCAATTTTATGCACCATTAAAGTTCTCCCCAACACGGCTGAGAGGAAGGAAAATAAGATACCAGAATACTCTGGGCTATGGAAACAGAACATTGCATGGGTGGATGTGGCGGATCCCATCTGCTGAGTATCCGAAACTCAGACAAAGGGTCAGGGATTTCTGTCTGTTTTGTTTAGTGCTGTGATGCCAAAGCCTATTATGGTGACCGGCATAATCAATAAAGATTTGTTGAATGGATGATATGCATTTTACAAGAGGACAAGCAAGCCTTGGGGGATATTTTTTTAAAAGCAGGATTCAATACTGCCTGGGTCTGACCTTCAGGTTAACAATGCATTAATTACGGAAGATATTCTCCTTAAATCTTTTTTTTTTTTAAGCAAACAAGAACTGATGCGTTTTGTTTTCCTTTTTACAATTTTTATTTTCACATTCAAGTTTGGCGTTTTGGAATACCACCTGAATGAAGTCACCGTCACATTTAACGGACAAGGTCAGATGAACAGAGAAACCAACATGACAATGATCATAAAAAGGAAATAGCAATAATCATGCCCATAAAAGCAAATTTTAATCCAATTAACTAAAAAGAGAGTTAGAAATACAATGGCTATATTATTGTGGCTAATGGAGAATTCCTATCTTCATTCTTTGCTGAAAAAAAAAATGCATGGATGCATTCATTTTTTTCTCTCAAAAATGAAAGCAATAAAACAAATGAGAGTCCTAATCTTTATTTCAAATAAATGAAAAGAAATAGGCTGAAATCTACTGAGTTCTCTGAAAAAAAGCAAGAATGCAAATGAGGTTTATTATGAGGCTTTTGGAAGCTAATGATTGAAAGTTAGCTGTAGGAACACACTCTTTGACAGCATGTAGTTCATCAGCAATGTTAGCAGAAATCTCAATCTCGTGCTAAGTTTCAACTTGGTCTAAAACGATGTACTTTTGCTGCAAAGATTTGAACCTGCAGCACACCCAGTGAGAGTGTGTGTAGTTTCAGCTACGTGTGGCTTTACCCATCGCCACTCGATCTGTTTTTCATAGACATCTCTGAGCCACCATTTTGGTTCAATTGGATCAGCTGCTACGAAGATGGGTTGATATTCCTCGGGTCTCTAAGTACAGACTGCACCCTGATAACCATCCACCTTCTTCTAAATGCATGCGCGTCCTCACAATGCTGAGTATGTGAGTCCAGGAAGGTATCAATCAGCAAATATCAAGAAAATCGCAAATGAAAAGACTTGACTTAAATAAACGTCAGACTACTGTTATCTTTGACTTCCCTCTGAAGTCTAATAGGAATGAAAGCCTCCATTTTAGCATGTTCATTTTCCTCTCCCACTTGCCTCCCCTATGCCTTCACCAGACCGAGTTTTCTCTATCAATGACTATGGACATATCATGTCCTTAGGGATCACGCTCCTCATTACACATAATTTAGTAGGATGACTATCGTGTGTACAAGGAAAAGCCGCCCCAACTCCATGTATCATGCACATAAATCCTGTGCTATACTTTCTTGATATCCTAAGGAACACTTTGATTTAGAGGACTTTATGCAGCCTCACGTGAAAAGGGACTACTGAGGTCCATAAATGTTCATGCACACACCATAATTCATAAGATGGGCATGTGCCCAGCTTCCTAGATCGCCAGACATCCCTCCCCAGGAACTGATCTCGTGATATTGTTTGCATACACAATAGCACCTCAATATTTTGTGTGTGCTATAACAGTCATGAATTAGAAGGAGGTGGACTAAGGTTTATCTGTAATTAGCTATTTTTACAGTTATTATGTAAGCAAAGACTACAGAGAGAAAATTTTTTCTATCCATACTATATGTCATATATATCAAAAGAAAATTTGGCCAAGAGCTAAAAATCAACCAAGAATTAATGAAAAACCAGGAAAAATATGAAAAAAACATACTTATCACAATTTTGGAAAAAGTATGCCAGATGAGAAATGACACTACGAAAAAATGGTTGACAGATTTTTTACCATAAAAATGTTAATCATATCAAAGATGAAAAGCAGCCAAAATGAAAGAATTATGAAAACAATAATAGGGGAGATATTTGCATCAAATAAACCATATAAGAGAATTAATACCTATAATAAATAAATTTGTTTACAGATACAACAACATTATAAGGACTATAATAAATGAGAGAGCCCAGGAACTGAATGGAAAATTTACAATGGAATATAAATAGTAGGGATAAAATGTCTATCTTCTTAGTTATCAAAGACATGCAAATTAAAGCAAGACTTGCAACCATTATATCCCTGCTAATATTTTTTTAAAGGCTAGCATTCCGTAGTCTTTGGCCTGTTGGAATATTGTCACAAATAATAGGTGGCAGTATAAACCGATATGGCTTTTTTCTTGGTGAAAGCTGTTGATAATGTTTCAATGCCATGTTTTTATTAATCATTCTCCTTCATTCAAGAAATATTTGTTGAGCATCTCCTATGTGCCAATGATTCTACCATATGCTGGGAATTCAATCATGGACCTGATAGACACATGATTGTCCTCATATTCTTAGGGTTGTTCTAAGGAAACAGGTATCAAAAAATAAAATAATACATATTTTCAATAGTTGGGGTACTTTCGATGAAGCACAAGCAACTGTGTAACTGAGTGGATTATAGGTTGTGGGGGGCAGATTAAATCAGTGAAAGAGAGGATGCAGTAACTTGGATTGCCCAGATAAGTCAGGACACATGGTCACCTTTGTTACAGAGCATTTAACCTCTCCGGGATCTGGGCAGTCTCCCCAAGAAAGCAACATTTTAGCAGACAATCTGAATAAAATATAACAGGTAAGAAGGGAAGGAGGAAAGAACATGCTAGAAGGAAGGCAGTGAGAGAGATAGTGATTTAGAAGGAGGGAGGTCCAGGTCCAGGACACCCCTCCATGGTGACTGCAGAGTCCAGGAGGGTGTGGGTCCTGCGAGGCCAGTAAGCGATGCTGAGAATTTGCTTCTTTATCCCAAGGACAATGGGAATCCAGCTGGAGAGGATTAGCGGAGAAGAGGCATGACTTCAATTTATAAAATGCCCCTTGGGCTGCAACAAGCATAATCCTGGGGGCAAGGAGGTGGGGAGGACAGTGTCTACCGGAGTCCGGGGGGATCGTGCTGTGACCCAGGTGAGACACGGTGGTGACCCGGGATCTTAATGCTGAGCTGTAAATACTCTGGGAGGCACACACAGGTTCTGCTTGTGGTTTGGAGGCAAATGGGAAGTTTTAAAAAACTCATTTTCAAGATCCCCGAATTCCTTATGTAATCTCTCCTAAAGCTGCCCAGCCTGGAAACAGGCCTACAGTTTGTAGGGGACCTCGCTCCCCTCTCTCACTGCCCCTCGGCCAGGACAGTTTCCCAGCGAGGAACTTGGCCAGGGACGCTGCTGGTGGCTGGGGGAGGAGCACCCTGCCCTGCGGGGGGGCCTGGGAGGCGCGCTGCGTCCCCCACTGAGCCCACCCCTGCACACCCCGTCTGTGCTCCTCGCCTCCCCCATTGCCCTACTGGGAACGGACCCTCTAAGTTCTGGGAATCTATCAAGAGTCAGGCTAGTGTTACAAAATACAGACCATTCACTATCGCTGGTCATAGGGCTTCAAGGAATTCAAATCACGCCATTCCTTACACAACTCACTTTAGATCCCCTTCTATTTGGCCAACATCCTTGCTGGCCCACGCAGCTTACCTGTGGGCCATCCATCCTCCCTAAGGAAGCCCAGCCCCTGGCCCCCATTCCTTTCTCAGTACCTGCTGAACGTGTTCAGTTACCATCTAAATTGGACAGGGGCCTCTGAACAGGTGCCCCAGTGGGTCACCTGGGTACCGACTATATGTTTTACCTGATTCCGTTTGTGATAGGAGCCCTACTTCCTCCTGATGATTATGGTCCATTACATTTGTGAAGATGGTAGTTCTTCTTCTTGCCTGCTGGTCTCTTGGCACAAGGAGCCTGAAGCCACTGGGCAGGAGGTATAGCTGAAAGTTTAATGAGATTCTTTGTGTGTATCATGATGGAAATATTTCACCCCTAAACCCACAGAGCCTAGAATTTCGGGGACAAGAGCAAAATTTTCCCTAAGGAGGGTAAGAGAAAATGGGGTCACTCTAATTTCCACACCTTGGTTCTTGAGCCTACATATTCTACCCGTTAGGGACACGACACTTCATAGTGGTATTTGATTTGGGGTATATGGTATGTAATAGGGAATGGTGTCCCATTATCATATGGCATCACCTCCAAGCTTGCACCTTGGTTCTGCTTTCAAGAGGCCACCCCACTGTGCTGTCGGGTCAGTAGCCTTGTGGGTGGTGCGGGTTGGACAGGATTGCTGGATCTCACGGTCTGTGCTCGCTCCTCAGCAGCTTTGCTGTAACGTGGAGCCTTTGGTCCAACACGATGTGGTTCAGATGACCGAACTCTTGCAAGTCCTCAGAGAGTGGTGTTGGCTAAGGTCCTGCAAGGTGGGAAAGGCAAACCCATGGTGGAAATATATGTCAATGCCAGGCAAGATAAGCTGCTATCAAGAGGAATCAACTTGCTACCAAGAGGCTCGCTGGCCTCCTCCAGTGCTGGTGCCATACAGTGGGGCTCAGCACCAGTCTTCATTGCTTTCAGGGTGGATAATCTGCAGCAGGAGTAGTAAATTAACCATGGAGAAGGGGAAAGTTTGCTGTTGGGCACAACTAGCCCTAATTCCTGACACCATGGTGCTCCACTCAGGTGCTTATGGTACCAAAGATGGATATCAGCTGACATCACCTGGTCTAGCCTTTCCATTTAAATGGCTACCGCATTTCCTTCATGGTGGATGGCCTCCGATGGATATTAATCCATGGTGGATAGTCTCTGGTGGACACTCATGTGTGAAAGGAGAATTTGCTCACTTTGTGACCATCCGCATAGATGTCTCTTCTTTCACGGTCCCCGGACCTCCTGGTACATAATATGCCACCCTTTTATTTGTTGGCCCCTGACCAAGTAGCCAAGCCATTTGCCACTGCCAGTGAGTCCTTGTAAATTTTTGCCTTGCTCACTTCTCTTTCTATACAATATGAGTAACCAGGTAAAACACCTGAAGCTCTGCCCGTTGGGAAGATTTCCCCTCGCCACAGATTTCCAGTGCCTGCCTGATGGGGCTGTGGTTCGGTAGTGGTTCATCGTCAGCCTGCACCCGTGGACTGAGCTGACCCATTTTCAGCCAAAACAAGACATAGAACATTTACACACTTTTAGTAGTTAGTTATTAAGGGTGCTTTGTTGGTCAATTCTTTGTTAACTTCATTATTGTGCATTTCTTGGGGTATGATAAAATTTTACTTCTTGAAAATTCTAGGATTCGTACATTGAACATATTTTAGTGTTTGTTATTCAACAGAGGCTTCGTACTCTGTTCAAGTGTGGCGCCTTCTAGTGAACTTAGGGGAAGCAAAGTGAGTTCATCCAGATCTGCCTAGATGCAGACCCTGAGATAGGCCTGCACATGCAGGACATTGAGCGCACGGGGTACCAGTACGTTGGGGGGTCATGGGGGCCATGTGAGGGCCTGACACCCATGAAAGAAGGAGGAAGGGAAAAGGGCCTGGGTAGGAGGAGTCTCGGGCCCCAGCGCAGACCCTGCCAAGAGAGGGTGGGCTGGGACAGTGTGAAGTCTTGAACTAGAGTGGCCAGTGGTTGCGTGAGGCATGTCATGGGAAGAGCCTGCCAGGCTTGGTGGTTATCCGTGCATAGCCTGTGGGAGGGGACTGTGGTCGTGGATACAGAAGGCAGCCGCTGGAGCCCCAGCCATTTACGCTCCTGCAGCAGGAGGTCTGAGTGGGGCATTTCCATGGCAACCACATCACCGTGGTGTGGCAGGACCTCTTTTCTTGGCCTGTACCTGGATGGACACCAGAAGGAACATCCGTGCTGGAGTCAGGTATCCAAATCAGACTCACCAAGGCTTTGCAGATTACAGCAATACTTTCGTATTCTGGCCAAAAAATTAAACGGGGGCCGTAAGATTTCATTTCAATAAATGTAAGGTTTCAGGGAAGACTTTCTCAGAATCGTGGAATGTACCACCTCGTACTATACTTTCCCAGTGGTGATAGACAATATTAGCACAAAATATTCATTTAATTTCTGAGAGATTCCTAGCTTTCCATGAATTTTTTGTGTAAACCCACATCTGCTCTGCACGAAGGTAAGAACTTTGCTATGCCCTACCCTAGATTCCCTGCCTGAGAGCTGATCAAAACATCCTGTGATTGGAGAAAGTTGATGCCCTGGGTTTTGTGGACTTCAAAAGGGGGGGTTGGTCTCTAATTGCTGTGCTGTTAAAGATTCATTACAAGTAAACACACAAGAGTGTACCTGTGCATGTAAGTTGCTATTTTTAGCCTAAACTGCAGTTGAGATTTCTGCGTTTTGTTTTGTTTTTTAGCTTTTCACTCAGCTACACACATTTTAGGCACGGAAAAGCCACTTTTGTGATTGATTATTCAGAAAAAGAGCAGGTTTTCACATGCAATTTTTTGGGGGAAGGGGTTGCTGCTTCTTATGTTTTGCTTTAAGGCATTTGTATTGTGCTTATAAGGTCTCCTATTGCTTGGCTCACAATCTTCCAGTTCATGGTAATGGAAAGTCTTCCTACATTTTAAGTGGAGACTAAGTGCTTCCTCTGAATAGGTAATCACAGTGTAGATCGGAAAGAAGAATTATGCCCACAATAAAACACTAATAAGCCTCAGGAACTATTTGCCATTGCTTTTTCAAGTTGCAATTGCCTTTTTGCATCAAATAGCTAATGGCAGGAGTACACGGCTTAAGCTTGAAATAAAAATCATAAAGAACTACAGAGTTTTATAAACATATTTAGAAAAGTCGGCATAAACTCAAACATAAATCCAAAAATAAGCCAAACAGAAAAATAAATAAATAAACTAGCCCCAAACTGAGGTTTCTTTATTTCAAGTTCTAGCTTCTAGCTGAACTAGTACATTTGGTGGATGCTGAACAAGTTAGTTGTGGGAAGAAGGTCCTGGCACTTTTCTAACACCTTTTTTATGAATTGTAACTTACACTTGAAATAGTACTAAATTCTGTTGGATGTTGTGCAAGGCAAATATGAAGGAGATGGTTTTTAAATCATGTAAAGAGAAACAGTGATGAGATGAAAGATCCATTCACCTTATCCTTGAGGCTCTTAGAATACTATTCGGGTTGTGGTTCCTTGACTCCATCCTGCCCGATCCCTCTTGAGTCCCTTGTGGCCAAAGCTGTGGGTCCACCTGCCCTCTCTTGGGGTGGCTCTTGTTTCCCTAAAGCCAACCCGAGGGGCCAAGTCCTCTCTCTAGAACTGAGTTCAGGCGAGGTGCAACACAGCCAATGATGTCAAAGAGCAGATTTGCTGGGTATTTAGCAACGACTCCTCTGCTTTTACAAAACCCCTCTAGGAAGTAAAGGACAATTGCAGTCATGCTATGACGCTCCGGCTCATGACAGCTACCTTGCAACCACAGGGATAGGAGGATGAGGAGCCAAACAAAGGATGGGAAAGGCCCAAGAAGAATAGGAAAAGCAACTGTGTCCTTTTGACCTTGAAGAACTTACTGGACTGTTGAGCTATGGTTTTCATATAAAAAGTGAGTTAACGTTGCAGATCAATGAACCACACTTTGCTGAGTCCCACTTCAACAGTCGGGAGGCACCGCTGAATCCTGATGACAAAACATCCTGGGGGGGGCGCCCAAGATCCCGCTAGGGGTTCCGGAAGTATAAGACCACCTCCACAATACTAACACCTCATTTGCCTTTTACTCTCTTTGTCTCATAAAGGCATATATAGAAAGTGTTTTCCAAAGTTTCCATGACCTTTGCTATCACAACAGACTACATGCAGGAGCAGATTGCTTTTTATTCAGCCAGGCACTTAAAGAATTTTCAAAATGTCAAACAATGGCCATCTTACCAAGAAATGTGTTCTTGAGTTATTTTTCATAGGCATATGCTATTTATGTTATCATGTAATAGATTTCTCATTGATTGTAAATAAGTTCATAAGTATTTAAAACTTTTTCTAAGCTCTAATTTCTAACACAGTAAATACCAGCAGATATAGTAGACATAAACGAGAGCTTTTTGGAATTCTCAATAATTTTTAAGGGTGTAAAGGTGACTTGAGACCAAAATATTTGAGTATTGCAGTCCATACATAAACTTTTTAAATGAAAAAAAATCTTAGAGGTCATTTATAGTAGCTCAAGATCTTCATTTAACAAAAAATATATTGATACCAAAATTAAGCAATTTGTCCAAGTTTTCATGGGTACTTACTGCTGTCTAGGACCCAAAGTGTGCTGATCCAGCTTCCAAGTCTACACTCCCCCAGGTATCCCTATTACCGGTGGTGAACTTGTTGGCATTAGAGCCCGCTGTAGTTTGGGGGGCATTGGTTGGATTTTATCTTATCTCCTGGTCACTCATAGAAACTGTCATTATTCCAACATAGAAGAGTCACTTCTGTATCTTTTAATTCCAAGACCTACAAGAGTGTTTTGTTTTGTTTTGTTTTTAAGCTCTATTTATTTATTTGAGAGAGAGAGAGAGAGAGAGAGAGAGAGTTGGGCAAGGGGACAGAGGGAGGAGAGAGAGAATCTCAAGCAGACTCCGAGGTGAGCATGGAGCTGGATGCGGGACTCCATCCCAGGACCCTGAGATCATGACCTGAGCTGAAACCAAGAGTCGGATGGGATGCTTAATGGACTGAGCCACCCAGGCGCCCAAAACCTGTAGGAGTTTTGATAATTGTCTTGATTTCACTTGAATGCTCAGAATATGGTGATGATTTTATTTTTTAATTAATTATTTTTTTTTTTTACTGAAGTTTAGCCTCCAGATCTGTCCCAGTTCTATCTCAAACATTCAAGGCTACCTCAAAGGTGACAACTCTCAGCAGGAAGGAAATCATGCCACTGTCAGCAACTGCCTCCTTCTGGAGCTAGACTTGACCTGTAATTGGCATCATTATAAAATTCATATTCATTTATTCCTAGCTATGAAGTTAATATTGAGCTGTAATTTGGATAAGTTACTGGCTATTAATTAAACTAATTACTGTGATTATTAGACTCGATTAAAATGCTTTTTAATTTTACAACACTGTGACTTCCTATAGATTTAGAAAAAAAGAAGGAACACAATGATTAATACATAGAAACAAACACCAAGGGAGAATGCGAGGCCCCACAAGCTGGTTCTGATTCCATTCCCAGCCTTAGGCAGAGATGCTACGTAACTACCAGCTTGGTGTTCCCCATTGCATGCTTAGCACATCTCCACCATTGTATATGACTGGAGAAATCAACATCGGTGGAGATTTGAGAATAGAACAGATACAAGAAGTAAGAAGTGCAACAAGCATTGGAAGAAGGTCTAGACCCAATGGGACAGAGTGAATATTGGGGAATCTGCCTCTTACCTGAGCTAGATCGTATTTGCTTGGACTATGAATACGTCAACCATGATTAGTTATTGCAGTAATTGGGATCTATTATCATTGTATTCATCTGTTCTGCTATATTGAACATACATTAGGTATTCAAGAGACTTTTTTGGGAAGAATAAACCAATGCTAGTGGCAGGCAGAATAATTAATTGCCCACCCCTCCAAAGATGTCCGTGCCCCAGTCTCCAGGACCTGTGGCTTGTTACCTTCGTGGCAAAAGAGGCTTTGCAGATGTGATTAAATTAAGAATCCTGAGCTGGGGAGATTATCCCGGATCATCTAGGGGGGCTCAGTGTAATCACAAGGGTCCTGCCAAGGGGGAGAGGTCAGAGTGTGATGTGAGAAGGACCCAATTCACCGTTGTGGCTTTGAAAATGGAGGAAGGGAACCACGAACCATGGAATGTGGGAGCCTCCGGAAGCCACGGAGATAAGGAAACGGTTCTCTCCTAGAGCTTCCCAAGGAGTACAGCCGAGGAGTCCCTGTCAGACTTCTGACTTACTTAGAATAATAATAATTTAATTATTGTTCTTTTAAGCCACTAAGTCTGTAGTAATTTGCTATAATAGCCACAGAAAATGAATACTGTGTTCAACAAATATTTATTGAAACTGAACCAAAACAGCTTGCAAACATATAATATATGATACACTAAACATACGTGGAGGAAGGAGAATTTTAATGCCAGAGGGTCCAGTGTTTAAGTTCCTGAATGTCATGTTTCAGGGTAGAAGACGGAAGATAGGACTCGACTTAAGATTCAGAAGGGAGAAAATGTCCCAATTAGGAGACATTGCAGCCAAGCTAAAGAACCAATTTCCTTAGAGCATCTCCTGGTATTAGTGTTGGGAAAAGACAAAATTTTAAACAGGACATAAAAATTACTGCATTTCCATCACTTTCATATCTTCTTTGAACTTGTGTTTCTGTAGCACATGAGAAAGTGGCTTGAAGCCCATTGAGTGGCTTTTCTTTTCTTTTTTTAAAAATTTTTAAAAGATTTTACTTATTTATTTTTGAGAGAGAGAATACATAAGTACAAGCAGGGGGAGGGGCAGAAGGAGAGGAAGAGGCAGACTCCCCGCTGAGCAGGGAGCCCGATGCGGGGCTCGATCCCTGGACCCCGGGATCATGAGCTGAGCTGAAGGCAGATGCTTAACTGACCGAGCCACACAGGCGCGCCAACTGAGCGGCTTTTCTTCTGTGCTGTGTTCCTCAGGAAGACTCACTGACTTTCCTGGTTCACAGCTCCTCTGTACAGGTGAGCGCTACATAAGAAATAGTGGTTTTCAGTAATAAAATTATTTTGCAAAGTCAAAGGCATATCTGTTCTCCCAATGTATGTGTCTGGTGAGAAAATTGAGGGGCACGACATCTTTTTTACCCAAGATAACTTTTATAAGCCTAATTCTGATATGTGGTCATAGTAATTTGGTTTAACACTGAAATCTATGTTATTGCAAATGTTTTCTTAAACTCCCAAGAAAAGTATGTTACTAAAAACCTTTCATTTTTTTCTAATAGTTATATAGATGTATTGCTTTATAACTAGATTTGGAGAAATAGTACAATTCTTTCTTTCTGGGGGAAAAAAGGTATGTTCCTTTATTATCTTTTGGTTTCTAAAAATAGGCTGGAATTAAATGTCATGTACCTTTGGAATTCATTTTATAAATATACTTGGTAACTAGGAAACTCACGTTGTCATTATTTATAATCTAGGAATTCTTTCCATGGTAACTGTTATAAGGTCACAATTATGAAGCCACAATGGAGGCAAAGAGGCTATTTAAGAAGTCACCAAAAAAAAGCTATTCACAGGAGGCGGTAAGGTCTGATGTGAGGGTCACCGGATGAACAAGATGAGGGCTCACAGAGTTAGGTGAGTGGTCACACCTGCAGTTCAGCTTGGTCTTCTCCGACTTGACCTTCTTTTGGTCAAGAAACCTTGTCAGCCAGACCAACTCTCATTCTGCAGCCTTGGAGATGCCATGAGCCATTTGGAGCATTTTCTCTTGCCTGGGAAACCATGGGTAGGTTAATTATGTTGGAACATAATGGGGCTGCCGAAGCCCACGATTGAGGGGAAATGTAGGAGGAAGCCTCTGTCTGGGGCTCAACCTACACAAGTTCAAATAGGGTCCTCACCGTGTCCCAGAGCCTTGCGAGGCAGCTCCCGAGGAAGCCCAGAGTCAGGCCCCAAGAAACAAGTCGCTGAGGTCAGCTTTTGCTCCAATCCCACAAGAGATGGAACTGGGCTTTTAAGGAGCTACACAAATAACACTTGCTCCAAGATCCTTCATAGTTGGTCCCTCCAAACAGGGCACCCAACCTCCTATCGCGAAGCTGACAACCCTTGCAGTACCAACATCTACCTGACCCCTCCCAGGCATGGACAGGAGGCTGCACTAGGCCAGTAGGGTGACAAGAGTGCTCAACGAAGACCCAGGGGTCTACACCTGATGGAAGAGTTTTGTTTTTCTTACAACCAGGTTTGTTAAGGAGAACTTAACCCCCATTTGTACATAACAGTAAGGGAAAACATAGGTGTCATCAAACACTACAAAGAAAATTGATGTGGATTAAGAATTTAGAGGATGAAATTCATTTGAATAAAGCTGTCATAAATGGCAGAAAGTGATGCAACTTCAGAAGCATCTTCTTGGGAGGTAAATCACAGTGTTCATGAGATTCATTCATACAATTCCATAAAATTAGCAGTAGCTACCTGACCCAGCTTGGCCCCACTGAAGTTTATTATTCAAAGTAAATAAATACCAATAGGAAGAAAGGGAAGTAAGCAGCACCTTACTTACAATGAAGTAACAACATATAGAAATGGGATGCTATTTTTTTTCAGCCTTGCAGATTGGCAAAGACTGAAGAGTCAGTATTTCACAATGTATAAGGATGTTGGACAACGGATGTCCTATCTGCTATTGGTAGGAGTGAAAACTGGCAGAGCTCTTTGGAGAGCATCTTGGGAACATCCCACAAAATGAAAGACGTAGTTTCACCTTGGGACCTTGTACATTCTCACGTCTGTACAAAAGATTTACTTTGTAGCATTGTTTGAAATACCAACCGTGCAAACTCTATAAATGTCCATCAATAGGGAATTGCTTAGTTAAATTATGGTACATCTAGAAAGCAGAGCTATTTTTAAAAAATAAGATAGATAAATCTATGCCAATATGGAAATTTTTTCAAGCTATGTTTTAATTTGTTAAAAGATGCACAACAATGCAAGGAATACATTCTTATCTGTACCATAAGACAAAGAAAAGAAAATATATTTATAGGTGTTCACAAACCTGGAAACTTCTGAAAGATACATAAGAAACTGTCAATGCTGGTTTCTTTCAAAGATAACGAATTGAAAAAGAGGTTCTGTTTTCATTATAGTTCTACTTGACTTAGGGGATAAGTATATGATATACATGTGTTTCTTTCTTTCTTTTTTCTAAACTTTTTTTTTAAGATTTTATTTATTTATTTGACAGAGAGACACACAGCCAAAGAGGGAACACAAGCAAGGCGAGTGGGAGAGGGAGAAGCAGGCTTCCCGCGGAGCAGGGAGCCAGCCTGACGTGGGGCTCGATCCCAGGACCCTGGCCTGAGCTGAAGGCAGACGCTTAATGACTGAGGCACCCAGGCGACCCATACACGTATTTCTTTTAATTGCAAAACTAATTAGTTAAAGTTGCCCATTTACTGATGAAGCATGCCAGGGTATAGTTAAAGGAATCGCAAAATTAGGAAACAAACTCAAAAACTATATATCACTTAGTGTTACTACTTAATAGGTAGCCAAATAAAACTATTCAGGGTATCTGTATATAGAGAACTATACATAGGCCCACCAAAGGTTTATTTGTAATAGCACAACAATTTTATAAATAAAACAAGACAATTACTTTTGGCCACAATAAAGTAATTAGGACTAGCATAACCCGGCTGCCATAAGTAACTACAGAACTGCGCAAAATTGAAGAAACAACTATTTTCAGCTGTGTAGGACTGGGTTCCCCGAGAAGAGACACACCGTAGTCCTGGGTCAACCCAGCTTTCTGCGGACCAAAGGCAGGGACGTGGAGCCCGAGGGAAGCAGGATCCGGAGCTGCTCAGTGGCTGGGATTTGCGGACAGGAACCAGGAGAGAAGGAATGTATGCGCGTAAGAGCTCCGGAAAGTGCACAGGGTCCTGGCACAGCTGTGGGCAGGTGCGATGCGGTGCTGCGTACGGTGGGACCCCGGGGCCCAGGAAAGGGCAGCTCCAGGAAGCTGTGAGCTGCAGACGGAGAGGAGGGGCCCTGCAGGAGATCGGGGCATGCGGTCACCACCCCAGAAAGGCCACATCTCCCAAGACAGCAGCTCTTGTCCTGTCCCAGCAGATGGTAAACGAACCTTGAAAGAATCAAGTCAGAGTGGACTGTCCCAGTAATGGCCTCTTACTCCTTCTCCTGGTTCCGGAAGCTGGAAGTCTGCGGTCCGGGTGCCAGCCTGCTCAGGTTCTGTCCTCACGTGTCCTTTCCTCGGGTGTGCAAGCAGAGAACGGGGTCTCCTGTCTCATCCGCCTTTCACAAGGGCATGCATCTCCTCCCTCATGACCTCATCTAACTCTCCCAAGGGCCTCACTTCCCAATACCATCACACTAGGAGGTAGGGCTTCATTGTATTAATTCTGAGAGGACGTATTTGGTCCATGATAGATATTCACCATATTAATTAAATAAAATGTGTGTGTATAACTGGCAATGCCAATAATATTTATGTCTGTATGTTCTCTAAGATCGTGTATAGGAATTTTCCAAAAAACACCTCTTTTCTCCTTTGGGGTCTTCACAAATGTTATTTCTTCCGCCTGGAGGACTATGTCCTCATTAGTCATTAGAAAATGCATAATAAAACCACAGTGAGATGCCACCTCACAACCAGCAGAAGAGCTCATTTAAAAGTCTGTCAAATGATCGTGAGGATGTCGACTCCCGTAAATTCCTGCGTTGCTGGTGGAAGCATAAAATGGGACCACGGTGGAAAATGACTTGGTAGTTTCTTAAAAGTTGAACATACATCTATGGGATAAACCAACCATTCTAGTCCCCAAAGAAAGGAAGCCAATGACCACAGTAAGATTTATATAAAAATGTTTGTAAAAGAGGCATGCATAATCACCTGAACCTGGAAACAGTGCAAATACGCATCAGCATCTGGGATCACATCAGCGTCCAGGGAGGCAGACTCGAGGACCTGGAGGGCTGGGATTTGAGCGTTTGTTATTATCTGGCTTTTTGCACTATTCAAATTGTTTACCAGGTACACACACCTAATTTGAAAATGTTCAACTCAATATAAATTGCCCACGGCAGGATGGCATGTGCCAGGTTTAAATAAGGAAAATCTTACAATATCATACTATGTTTTGAAGCCAATTTTGGATTCTCTTTGAATCAGCAAATTCGTGTTTAGAAATGTACCTGAGGGATAACAAGAATGTCCTGTTGAGAACTATTTATAATAGCAAGAACTTAGAGGCATTTTAAATATCCAAAAGCAGGGGTTTGGTTGTACCAATCATGGTGTATCCATTCAAGCACTGTCTTGCCACCGCTCAGCTCATGTTGGAGAAGAACATTCGACAGCACAGGACGACAGTCCCCATACGGCTTTACACTGAACAGTTGCGTTCGCGTGTGATGTCTGGAAGGATGTGCCGTGAATAATGCATGTGCCCTCATTTCCTGGAAGGACACATCCCGGTTCTCCAAAAGGCTTCTTTTCTGCTTTAGTTCTTGACAAGCGGCGGCCTGACGATGTGTGCTTGCTGGACTTGCTCTTTTGCCAACCTTCACACACCCAGCCTCGGTTATTCGCAGCCAGACCTCTTCTGGACCGGCCCCCAGCCCTGCCCGCCCCCAACACTGTTCTCCGCCATGGCTCGGTGCGTTTTACTTACATGCCGCTTCTCTCTGTTTCTAACCCTGCGGTGATGTGTTCCGTGTCTGGCTCCCTCCCCGCCCTCTTTAGTCTGAGGCTGTGGGTCTATGTTGACCACCACTGGGTGCCCCGTGGGCCGCCACATAGCCGGCGCATTATAAGCACGCGGCACATTCTTGTCCAGGGAGCGAAAGAAGAGAGAAGGGAGCAGGCAACGGCTGGCCACAAAGTTACCTGCACGGAACCCACAGCTGCAGATGATAAAGCAACCTCTGGAGCTCTAGCACATCTGCCTTCCTCGCAAGCTCTTCCTAGTTGGGATATGGGGGGACGGATGTCATCAAATTCGTTGTACTCAGTAGGATTGGATCGGCCTCTTTGGGCCACCCCGTGCCCCTAGAACAGTGTCTGGCACGTTTTTGGCGTTCAACAATCCTTCTTTGAAAAACTGAAATTAGCAATGACTGTTTTGAGCAATGACTGAGTCTTTCAGAGTTCCTCCTCTTCCCCTAGTTGATGCTGGGTGCTTACTGACATGTTTGGTAAGGAAGGTGCTGGTCTCCATGCTGTCTCCTGTCTCTCCGGGCTTCTGCAGGGATGTCACTTGTGTCCCCGCATGATGGGACCTCTACTGAAGCCTGTGGCTGGCCCACTCCTGCTTTATCCCCTCGCAGCTGCGGGTCCAGGCAAATGAGCCATCTTGATGCTTGCTGGTCCTACAGAACCCTTGGGGATCCACGGTGCTGTGCGTGGAGCCTTAGGCTGCAGCTCTGGTGGGTAGCTCTTGGCTCTAGGCTTATCTCACCTCATGGCAGGCTCCTCAGGCCGAATCGACTTTTTCAAGGCAGTGTGTAGGAACTTCTGGGCCCAGCCTCTGTCTGGCTGAACCGCGATGAAACCCCACTGATGCATGTTATTCCAATGCCTGGGACACGGTGTGTAACAGCCTCGAGAATATCGTCCTTACAATGGTCCAAATCCAAGCTAAAAAAAAGAATAAGTGTGTTGAAGGTAGAAAAACAGATGTTAGAACCTATACTTCTTTTGTCTTTAGGTTGTGTGTTAAATTTAGATGAGAAATTATGTCCACACAAATTCCAAGGCATGAAAGCTGTGATAAGGTCAAGGTTGCAGTCTCTCTTATGGCTTAGTTGTATTAACTGTATTTGGATAAAATGGATGAAAAGAAAGATGAGTTGACCTCTCCATCTTCATGCGTGAGTGTGCGAGTCCAGGCGTGGGTGTGCACGTGTGAGTGTGCACGTGTGTGTGCACCTGGGCGTGTGTGCCCGTGAGTGCTGTGGTACGGCCGAGACCCCTCACAGCTACAGAACCAGATGAGAGAACATTTTTGAGATGCTCACTTTTTCAAGCATTCCTTCATGAAGGCCAAAAAACCACCTGAGCACAAACTACCAAGCAGCAGAAAATTAAAGTAATCCAACAGGCGAGACACTAGTGGTCCCCGCCCCCCAACAACAAAAAGGTCAGAAAAGGCCATTTGGTATGCATCTCACAAATAAACCCTAACTTCTATATGTATTCACAGATTTAACTTATAGTAGGTAAACCTACCTGAGAAATTAAGGTAGATGTGCCGTTGTTTGGAGGTGCCCAGCTGCTTTATTTCATCAGCTTATCTAATGAAACTGAAGACCTGGCAGAACGTGGAGGTAACAGATATGCTGGTGGTCAGCCAAGTAAGGGGACCTTCCCATGCGCCCTTGGGCGTGAAGCCCAGCTCCCGCCGACTCAGCTGCTCTGGCCGTGTGCCCTGGACCCCCTCTGCTTGCTGGGATGGGTACATTACACATGGAGGATGAGCACTCCAGCCCAGAATAAAAATAAAGGATGATAGTGTTTCTTTTGTTGTCTCTTCTGGACTTTCACTGGTAATATCTCTCTCTCAGCATGTGCCCACACACATACATATGATCATGTGTTATGCATACATAATGTATATGCATTATATAGCTGCATATATAATGTGCTTTACAATTCCCAAATATTTTCACATACACTGCTTATTTTATATTTTCGCAAATGCTTGATGTGGAAGATGAGGCAGGTGCCAATTTATTTGTTACTTAAAACTCACCAACTAGTAAGGGCAACAACACTAGGAACATATTACACAGCATTAAAAAGGAAGTAGTAATCAGGCTGAAAAGAATAACACAGAATGAAAGAAAAATTAGAAATTGTATCAGATAAATAAGACTGAAGATGTCAAAAGGTTTGAATAGAAAAGGTAATACCTAAGAATTCGAAGGTTTTAAAATTCTCACTGCCTAATGAGCAGAGACCATAGGAAACACTGGTTTTGTTTTCCAGGCAGAAAACTGAGACACAGAGCGACTCAGAGCTATTTTAAGGTCATGGGACCAGCAGGCATCTGACTCCCAGTTCAAACCTGGGTCTCTGGATTGGGACATTTGTACTTTTCCCAACGGATCCCACAGCAAGGCTCAATGTTGAAGAACTGGTCACTGGTATAGGTGAGTCTACTCCTTGAAGAGAGCACCAAGTTGAGTCTTGATAACCTAGTGAGTCATTGCAATAATGTAGAATGTCTTCCAGCTCCAGGAAAATCTATATGACTGAGTTGAATACAGTTGAGTTGGTCAGGGTAATGGGTATCGCTTGTGACAATGGCCAAAGTGATGGGTTGGGGCATCTATATTCTAATTTGTGGCAGATAAATAGACAATACACTGGGAAAAATGTGTGAATGTTCCAATGGCAAGAAATGCTTATCTTCTCTGGGCGTCATTGATATCCTAGGCATGGAAGCATTCACGAGCAGGAAGTAGGCAGACTGCAGACACCTGCTG
The DNA here is from genome assembly GCF_009762305.2 of Zalophus californianus. Lineage (NCBI taxonomy): Eukaryota > Metazoa > Chordata > Mammalia > Carnivora > Otariidae > Zalophus > Zalophus californianus. Next base: position 3,540,565 of record NC_045597.1, read on the forward strand.
GACAGACAGAGGATTTGTCCACCTACAGTACTGCCAAACATGGCCTTAGGTAGGATGAACATGCTGTCCCACACCTGCCTGGGGAGTGTCCCCACCAGAGCATGTCACTGCGCAGAAACTGGGATGGGTGATTGGAAGCTGTGAAGTGCCATCTAACAATATCCTTCTTTGGACGTGGCCAGACACAGAAAACTTAACACACTTGCCCAAAGGCTGACTGTTTCCAGACTGGGAAGAATTCACAACACAAAGGCAGGCTTCCGGCTTATTCCCTGCTCCGAGCACTCCACAAACCACACACTCTTATTGGTGACCTGGCAACAGGTGTCCATCCGGAATAATGGACACTCATGGTCTCCCGTGCTTCCCCAAGCCCATAGCAGGCAGCCAGCCCTCCCGCTAGCAGTCCTAACTCAGCCACCATTCCAGGTCTTTCCTTACTGTCCAGTTAACTCCAACCCAACTCCTCCCGGAGCAGCGGACTTAAATGGATGCATGCTGGAGCCGTTCTTTCTCTGAAAACACATTTTTATTCCCAGCTCACCGGAAGTCTATTCTTATTTGATTTGTTATTTTGTTCAACACAGTTTGGGAGGAGTCCTTGGGCACATGAAACTGGTCTCCACTGGACATGGAGCCTCTTTCAAGAGTCAGCTTCCGTGAAGAGCCAGCACCATCCCCTTGGAAAGAAGTGCCTATTGCTTTATTTTTTATTTATTTTTTTATTTGTTTGACAGAGAGAGAGCAAGCACAAGCAGGGGGAGTGGCACGCAGAGGGAGAGGGAGAAGCAGGCTCCCCGCCGAGCATGAAGCCTGAGGCGGTGCTCGATCCCAGGACCCTGGGATCACGACCTGAGCCAAAGGCAGACGCTTAACGACTGAGCCACCCAGGCGCCCCCAAGAAGTGTCTATTGCTTTAAAGCTCCCTCGTTTCATCTTTTAAGAATTCCATCATTTTTATCATCTACCAAAATACGTTGGTTCATTCATTGTTTCTCTCCACATCATTCATAGCACTGAAAATCAAATTCTATTCCTCTTCTGTTTTACAAATACTTTCAATTTATTTTTGTAGTATGTATCGAAGTCCTTTCAAATGCCTATTTTAATGTAGCAAGAATTTAATTCATGACATGACTTGACATGACTTCAAGTACTAATAGCTTTATGATAATCTGGTGTTCATTTTCTAAAGAAAATAAGACACTCTATTGATGAAATATTTATACCAATTTGCCCAGTATGCTCCAGGGTGCTACAATGGTCCATTACGGCAGGACACATGAAAAAAGCAGTAAAATGGAGTCACAGCTCTGAAAATTAAATCAGAGAACAAAATCCAGTGGGAAATAACCCACAAAGGAGCCTCTGTGGTGTCACATGGTGTGAGTAGTACCTGATTTGTTTGCTTTTTTCACTTCCAATTTTTCAGTGAGAGGATATTTTACAGTGAGAGATAAACCTCGTTAAAAATTATGCTTCATGGGGCACCCGGGTGGCTCATTGGTTAAGCGGCCAGCCCTTGATCTCGGCCGCCCAGGTCATGATCTCAGGGTTGAGGGGTGGAGCCTGGCTTCAGGCTCTGCGCTCAGCGGGGAGTCTGCTTGAGATTCTCTCTCTCTCCCCCTCTTCCCTCCCTCCCAATAAGTAAGTAAGTAAGTAAGTAGGTAAGTAGGTAAATAAATAAATAAATAAAATCTTTTAAAAAATTATGTTTCGTTTGTCACCAATGAGAGCGTGTCAGTAGCTGCAGGAGAGTGAAAACCTGACAATGCGGTTTTGGAAAACCCTTTCATCAACGCCGTCATAATTATTCAGACCACTTCGCAGGACAGGTTGTGCGTCCACACATTTATGCTCTTCGGCCCCAGCGGCAGCTTCCCGGGGGTCAGGGACCCCCTGCCTGGGACCGCTCTCTGGCACTCCCCAATCACCTCGGCTGCACCCCAACCCAGGCAGGGACAGGAGCCTCGGACAGCCTGGCCCTGGGGGCTTCCTCCTGTCCCGTACTCCAATCGCCCTCCTGGTGTCCATTTTGAATCCATGTGGCCATGGAAACAAGCCCAACCCACTTTCACGTCAGAGGGCTCACATAGCTGAGACAACTCTCAAGACATTTGGAATTTCATCTTTCCCAGTTCCTTCCTCTCTGTCAATGGAAGGGTTCACAATTTCCCTGCGACACGTTAGTCTGTAATCGGAACATGCCTCTGTCGAAGGTTCGAAGCTGGAGAGCCCCCCTCAACTTCAACTGTAGGTGGGCAAAGGTGTGTGTGTGATTTTGTCTCTGCCCACCGGGTGGGTGTGGCTGCCTGGGGTCTGACCTGCGAGCAGAGATGGGAGGTGTTCTCTGTGCGTCCCTGCCCCTCCCTCGATATCTCTCTTCCTCTCTTTGTCTCTGTCTCCACCGCTCTCTGGAGAGGCAACACCGAGTTTCCAGCAAAGAGAGGCTCTGTTGGAACTGCTTTCCCGGCGGAAGGTGTGGGAGGTGTGTTTTGAGAAGCTGTTCCTGGAAGCTTCCCGCCAAGCCTGGGCTGAAAGCTATTTCACTGGTTCTGCAAACTCCACAATATGCTGTCAATAAATTAGTCTATTTTATGGTCATCAGCAGGGAACCAGTTTCTGCGATTTACAAGTAAGGACTCCAACCAGTAATTCTCTCTAAGGAAGAGCTCCCCAAACTGTCTCTGTTCATGGCACCCTAAATGCACGCTGAGGCCAAAAGAAATACCTGACAGTATATGTTTATTAAATACATATGTGACCTTAAAACTTATTAAACAGGTTCAAACATCTTAATGAATATTTATATCCTAACAATTTAGTTGTCATCTGAAAAAAATGAGAGACATATATTGAAAGCAAAACTATGGATTTCACTGTTAAATAAGTACCATCACTTTCCGAGGGATGTTGTACCTGTCGGCCACTGTGCAACATGTTTAATCTTGGACTGCTCACATTGATGTTCCCATACAACTTGCTTTTTAACATCGCAATAGCCAAAATTCTGGCTCTACTGAGATATGATGTCATCAAGCGAAGAGTAGCCTGAGCTGATGCTGAGATTGAATTACTTGGAGCTGGTAGTTCGTGAGATGGTCAACAGATGTGGATCACGGCGGTACTTCCCTCAAACGTGCAAGATATCCTGTGTCCCCCTGTGTTTCCTGTGGCTCCCCAGGGTCATCTCGGCACATAGTTTAAGAACCACGACTCCAGGGTAATAGAAGATGTCACTGAAATACATGATACAAGATAACGTACAAAGTAGGATCCCTCCCCTTATTCAACAAGCATGCACAGAGTGCTGTGCTGTGCCCCAGGCTGTCTTAGCAGCCCAGGATGTAAAGATACATAGTTCCTCATTCAAGAACCTTGGAGACCACTGAGAAAACAACCATCTGCAGAATCGAAAATACAGTGGAATTTTTATTTTTATGGAGGTATGTGAAAAATGCACTGGGAACACAGGAAAAAAAGAACCACACTCTGCATGAGAATCAAGAAAAGATTTATCAAAAAGGCAACACTTGGGAAGAGACATAAAGAATGGGCAGAACATCTGCCGGTTGGAAAGACGGAAGGAGGGCATTCGGGGTGGGGAAGAAAAGATGCAGGCAAGTCAGAAGTCGTAAGGAAGGGGAGTGACGTGTTTGGGGATCACAGCTTGAGTCAGGAGGGGGAGAGGCAGCAGCTGGGGCTGAAAAGGTCCAGCAGGGGTGACCAGCGGGAAGGCTGACCTGACAGGTTTCAGACGATCATCTGTGGGTGCTGGGTGCGGTGAGAACTTCGTGCGTGGGACAGCGCCCTCTCGTCTTCACGGCGGAATGATGACTGGAGGCGTTTTGGCATCTGAGAGTTAGAATGGGGGAAAGGGAGATGGGACGCCATGCCGAAGCCAAGAGATTCTTAAGGAGGCATAATGTGGATAAATCACCAAAAACAGAGACACCAATGGGGCTTATAATTTTTGCTGGGGAGGAGAGACAGATGCTGAAAAAGCAGGAGAGGTAAGTGCTAGGGAGAAAAACAAGGGACACACATGAGCTGGAGAAGCTGCTGGGGGTCCAGGATGGGTGCCGGTGGTGGAGCTGTAGTCGGATGGGCATTCCCCCCCCAACCCTGTGACGTTGCCCAGAACACCTGAGGGAGGCAGCTGAATGGAGCGCGCACGGGCCTTGGGAGGAGCATCACGGTGGTTCTTAACTGGGTGTGATTTTCTCCCCAAGGGGACTTTTGATTGTGTCTGCAGACATTTTTGCTCATCATAAAAGGTGGTGGCTGCTGATAACTAGGGGGTAGACCCTGAGGATGCTGCAAACCATCCTAACATGCCCAGAACGCCCCTGTCAACAAGGAATTATCCAGCCTCCGTTGTAACTAGTGCCGAGGCTGAGAGCCCTGGACAGGGGGAGAGACTCGTGTCACTCCTGAGTCACTCCTGAGTTGAGAGAGGATGTGACTGAATCGACATTATGTCGGTAGAGATTAAAAAGCAATGGCTGTATTTGCCAAAGTGTTTAAGGGTGGAATCCACAAAATTAGGATTTGATGTGAGCTCTAGGGAGAAGGCTGCCTTTAGGATAATGCTCAGGTCTCTGAGAAAAGCTGCAGAGCAGACAGTGATGCCATTCATCATAGCAGGGAGCGCTCTGGGACAGCCAGGGACCAGGTGCGAATGAAGCTGGTCCTCTTGGAATTCCTTGTGCCTGGCAGGAGCTCAGTATCTCCAGAATGACTGAAACTTGATTTTGAAGATGTTTGAAAGTCCCGGGGACAGAGATGGAACCACCCTGCTCCTGGCATCTATCACATCTCTCTTCCTCATGTCCATGATTAAAGGAAAATTTCTATTTATACATTCGTGTGCTCGTCGATCATCGGTCTCCTCCCTCTAGAATGGGAGCGCCACAGCGGTGGCGATTTTGTCCACCCTCCTGGTTGCCCTGTCCCCAAATCCTGGAATGGTGCTTATCCCCGAGTCGGTGCTCCACGCGGAGCCGCAGGATGAACGAAGGCATGCATCCGTACACGTGGGCATGAGTGCAACACACCTGGAAGAAACCGTGGATGGACCTCGGCCAAGTTCCAGGACAGAAAAAGAAATCCTTGGGCAGGTGTCGCCCATGCGCTGGGCACGATCATCTCGGGAAACTATTAGCTCCTAGGAGAGAAGAGCCCCACTCCTGGAAACCAAACCAATCTTGAGAAAATACCCAAGATAAAACCTTCGACGTCAGAGACAGGGAAGGTCTGGGAAGGAGTTAAAGAAGGAGTAGTCAGAGGTGGGGCTACAAACAAAACCCCGCTGGCGAGTGAGGGAGGCAAGCCGGGAAGGGGTGCGTAGGGCAGAGGAGTGAGCACACCCTCAGGTTGCCCCCACAGGTCACAGCACCAGGAAGTGGAGGCGCCTGTTCAAGCTGCCAAGGGGAGCCCATGGGCCACAGGCAGAAAGGTTATTCTAAGCCTGCGATCCTCTCGTCTATCACGACTGTCACCTGAGTGCTGGGACCCTACGGGACCCGCCTGACGGCAGCCCCAGCCGGCAGCCCCTCCCCGCTCTCCGCACCGAGTCTTGGCCTCCTGCGCCCTCCGCCCGGACGCAGCACGTCCACGCGGGGTCCTTCCTCTGCCTGGGGTGCCTCCCCTCTGCCTGGCGGGCCCTGGGGTGGCTGAGGAAGTGCAGGCAGGGAAGAGGGAATTAGAGAGGTGTAAACCATTCTTTCTGGGAGTGTGATTCTTTCAGAAGGTAAAAGTGTGAAGATACTAATTCTCCCAAATATGCTCTCCTGCAGTCCCTATTCCTCCATCTTGTGCTCAGAGAGAAGCATCGAGAAATCCTACAAAAGTGTCTTACCCAACCCAGATACTATTATTAAGACCAGGGCTGAAGTGCACGCCGGCTGGGCACCTGCCACGTGCTGGGCAATGAGCCCCCTGCGGAGGCACAGCGAGAGCCCCCTGCCGCCGGGGCCCCGAGCGGAGCGCCTGTGGGCTGTGCGCACGCAGCTCCCCACCCCCCCACCCCCCGGAGGAGGGCCTGGCCCACATTAGGTGCTTAATGAGCACCTGTTGAAAGGAAAAACGAATGACTTTTGCGAATGAAGAGCCTGGCTCTAGAGAGATGCAGTGACTTGCCGGAGGTCTCCCGGCTACTCAGGAAGAGAGCAGGTGTCTGCCCCCAGCTCCCAGTGATTTCCTGGTCCCTGCTGGTTGCTGGTGGTCCAGGCACGACTGCTTCCTGACAGCAGGCTCACTACCTGCCCGGTTCAGAACGTGTTTTAGGGTTTCACCCCAGAATCTCCTCCCCACCCTCCAACTCCGGTTGTTATAGGAGATCCTTACTCTCTCTCTAGGTGACATTCGGGCTTCCTTTGAAACCTGATGGGTCAGGTGCTGGGTCTTCAGGAGGAGAAACCGGACCCTCCCCTTCCCCAGGCTGCCGCTTTTGTCCTTTCTCAAGAATCCCGGGATCCATACGAGAAGGAAGCCGTCTCCCATCCGGCACCGGTTTTTGCCTTCGCACAGATAAGAGATGATTTCCTGGGTCTATTGATTTTGGGATTCTTGAGAACAGAGTGAGTGTCCCCATGTGTGTGGGAGTGTGAAATGACTGTGTAGGAGAGCTTCAAATGTACTTGAAACGACAGGCACCCACAGCGTCCTGTTTTTCATATATGCCTCGTAAGCATTAACTCCATATTAAAATTTCAGTATTCAAACTGTTCAGATCAAAGATTCCTTGTTACTTAATCACAGTAAAGCCCTTGTCCATGCAGTTAATGAAAGCACGTCATCCTATAAGCCTGTTAAAAATGATATAAACGAAATATAGAAAATGCTCTGCAGGGTACAGTCTCAGGCTGGTCCCTTTAGGGATGATTGAGATGAACTAATAGGTCTCTTTCATGCCTAATTTATAGGACTCTAATTATAGAGCTGCTCCATTCCTGCGGTTCTTCTCATCTGCTGACATCAGTGTGGGGGACCTGCGACCCTGCCATCCCGCCATCCTGCCTCCACTCTCTGACTCCCCCCTGCATCTTCTCTCAAACTTGGATATCAATCCTTTTAGGAGATATTTTGTAAATTGCAGACTTCTCCACAGCAACACTGTACATTTAACAGAGAAGGAAGAAATCTAAAAGAGAACTCTTTTTCTGTGATGAGCATAAAAAAATCTTAGCGTGGGTACATAGAGAGCAATGATACAGAACCTCAACCCAAAGGAACGTGTGATTTCTCCACGGAACTCTGATCCCGTTCATTGGTTGTGACTGGATATGACGCATCACATCCACATTAACTATTTAGGCAAGCACCTAGTATCATTGTAGAGAGGATGGAGTGTGTGTCATCTAGGACTGTTGGTAGCCTTTGACCCTACTAAAGTTCACCAGATTTCAGAACAATCGAGAAAGAGCCATGCAAACCACAGAGTTCTCTGGCCTGCGCTTAGGTGTAGGCAAGCACGTGGGGGAAGGCACATGCAAACCCAGGACGCCCTAGGGCAGATATGCTCAGCCCGGGGACAGCACGTTCTGGAAGAACTTCTGAAGCCCGGAGAGTTTGCTCTTTGCTTCTGTCCAACCAAACAATAAAGGAGACAAAACAGCTTGGGGCAGGAGGCAGACCTCCTAGACGTCTCACCCCAGATGCTGGATCCCTAGAAATGTGCTGCGCCCCGTCCTGCAGAGCCTGGTGGCAAAGCCATGTGTGTGGCAAGGGGACAGAGGGCTGGCTGGACAGGGTGCAGGGGCATTTCTGCACCGGGGTTACCCTGTCTGTGTCCTGCTTTCCCTTTGTGGAGTTTTGAGACCCATGGCCGCAGTGACCACATGTGTCTTTTACCTGCATTGTCTTTGTTTTCATATCGGCTCTCACCCTGTTTGATTTCCTCAAAAGATGCGAGTGCTGGGGGTGGGCTGGCAGACATAAATATTCAGCCTTGAAAACGCACACTAATCAAACAATTTCCCGATGTCGTTTGCATATTTTGGTTAGTAACAGATGAAATTAACTCACCAGGCGATGTTTGCATGTGCACTTTCATCACTGGAGAATTTTAAAATAGTGTACTGAATGAAATGCATTTTATTACACAAAGACACACTACATCCAGATGGGTATTTCTGTCTAAAGTGTACCCTGACCTACTGAAAAAGGAAAGAAAACAAAACACTCCCGCAAAATAGTTTTAAGTGTGTTTTAAGTGTGGCGTGGCTCCTTGGGCCCATTAAAGCAGTCTGTCTCAGCAACAAAAGATGGAATCAACACAGAACAGGACTGGAATTATGCATGTCATTTATAATGAACCTCATTATACAAGGGGGCCTCATTCTATTAGCAAGCACTGCAGTTTACAATCTTATTGCTATTCAGCTCTGAACAATGACAAAGAAAAAATCCCCTACCCCATGTCAGCGCTAATCTTTTTTAATGCTCACAATTTTGTATTGTTTGTATATTTCCCTCAAAGAGAATTTCCCTGCCTTGTTCTTTCCACCCGGCAGCCTGGATCCCTCACCTTTTCTGTGTTTCATGAGTCTTTTACTTCTCTTAAGAAAAACTACCGAATTCCATGTTCCATTTTGCTTCTGAGAAGTAGTAGCCCAATGGCCACCTCCGCAGTCTAATCTGACGTTATATTTGTAAACAAGAAGGCCCAGTCACTGTTCCATATAAGGCTCTAATTCCGTCAGGGCTGTTTATGTGCCCTCCTGGATAGAATGATAGCTGGGTGCGCTTATGTGGCCCAATGCCATGCTGTAGCTGTTCGCATGGCTCCTAGGTTTTAATAAGACTATTTCACCATCCAACCCTTTTTCTGCACATTTTTATTACTCCACAATAAATACGGAGGGAGATTCTGTTTGTTGCACTCATATTTTGAGGCATTTTGGAGCTATTATTTTTAAGCACCGACCCATAAAGTCTAGAATATTGTTTAAATGCCCGAGCATTTCATCCCTGTGTGGCTCTCTTTTCTGTTATAACACCCCGGAGACTACGCATGTCTACGCGGAGCTGCTTACCCGGGGTATTTGTCAACATCAGGTATTTACCTGCACTGAGGAGAGTGTCACGTTAGGGCCTGTGAAGAGACTGGGAAAAAAAAAAAATAGAAAAAAATCACCTTTGTTCTAGGAGAGGTATTTGTCTGTAAGGCGGCTGAGGGACCAACGTGTCGCCGTCATGCAAGAACGCTGAAAAGACCACGCACGATGAACCGATGGTGAACACAGTCAACAATGGGTCTGGATCTTTCCTTCTGCTGTCTCCTGCCCCCGCCTTCCTCCCTCCCCCTCCTGTTCCTTCTCAGGCAGAGAGTCTGTGACATATAGGTTTGGATTCCGGCTCCAGTAAGTACTAGCCGAATTTGGGCAAACAGCTAAGCCTCATTTTCCTCAGCTGTGGGATAAAGATAATAGCAGCCCCCCCCTCCCTTACGTGTGCTGTTAAATATCATCCACGTGGGGTGTGTCCGAAAGTCGGTGCTTGGTGCCTAATAACCACTCACTAAGTGCTACTTCTTACAGCTTTTCTGTTCAAAGTAGGCGGTTTGAATGAAGCAAATGAGAGCACTGAGTGGAGAACGGGCGTTTTGTCGTAAGCAAGGCAAGAAAGCACACTAGGCGCTCTCGGGTTCTGATGACCTGCGTGATTATTGTGACAGGGATCAGAGGTCAGTGTGGAGGCCAGACAGCACTCACCGATCCACGACACCCTCCTCAACCTCCCCAACCTCCCCAACCTCCCCAGCATTGGTTAAAATGCAGCAGGACGCCAGGTCACAAAAGGGAATGGGGTTCCAATACACATCACCACAAAGATAAGCCGTGAACAAGTCACGCTGAGTGAAAGGCTCCGGTCACGGAAGACCACATATTGCATGAGCCCATTTATACAAGAGGTCTGGAGTCCACAAATCCACAGGCAAAAGTGGACTGGCGGTGGCCAGGAGCAGAAGAGAGGGGGTGTAATGCTGAGCAAGAGTAGTTCGTTGTTCGTGTCGCACAAGCTTGTGACTTTACTAAGAACCACAAATGGTACAGTTCAGACGAGTGGAGTTTAGAGTATGGGAATCATATCTCAATAAACTTTTTACAGAAAATGGGTATCAGACAGAGCAGGGCCACGTTCAGAATTCTGAGGTTCTTAGTAGGGATCCTTTCATGGTTTGATAATTAATGAATTATTCGGCTTTCTCATGGGCGTGTGTGTGGGGGGATTTATTCAACAGAAATAAATCTAAATAGCATTGAACGTGGGTATACACGATGTGAGGCTATAATATTTCTAAAATTATGGAAAGTTTCTGCTAATCGTGTCTGCTGTGGAAATGTGAATGAAATCTGAGATTGGAGATGCTTACTGTCCATCTTTCTCTCAGAAGCGGCCCCTTACCCTTATTTGCCAGCGAAAAGCTCCCAGTAAAGCAAGACATCTAGATAAAGAATGTTAAGATAGCATCATGAATCATTTTGATACTATCAAGTATTGGGATAATAAAAGCTGCTGAACATTCATATTAAAAAAATGGTAATAAAGGAAATGAAAATATTTAGAATGAACCATCAGAATTTTTAGCATTATTTAAGTTAGACATTATTGAGTATTTTGGATGCTAAATGTTAAATAGAACTTAACAAAAAATTAATTTCAATGAGAGTGTCTCATTTCAAATTACAGTTATGAGGCTGTCACCTCAACACTTTATGCTATTCAAATAAGACAGCACCTTTTTGGAAAAACGTAAACATCGAGGCAGTAAAATTTCAATTATTATTGATGAAAAAGGTTTCATGCAAAACTGTTTTAATAATTTCATGTGAAATTCAATAATTTTGAACTTAGCGATATTTCCCGGTGATCTTAGGAGGCTGCAAGGACTGTCATCTGAAAAAAAAAAAAAAATCAAACCTCATTTTTGGTCCATATGAAAATATTTTAAACAGAAAGATTTACAATAAAATCTTTTTGGGTTTTGTACAGATGCTATCAAGATTAATCTATGGAGAAAAATCTGAAATTGAAGCCAAAACTTAGAAACATTTATACACACTTAAATTTGTAACATCAAAACCACGATAAGATACCTACTTCCTGGTGTGTTACAAAAGGTAAAAATTAAGTAAGCACTTCACTGCTAGCTCAGGTAATCTCATGTCCCTACTGTGCACCAAATAAACACCAGAGAAATTATATAGTGTCTCTGAAGAGATAGGGACTCATTTAAGGAAAATTGGAAGACTGGGTGTCTCTTGCAGCACATTAGCGCTGGAGATACAAGAACAGTTTGAAAACTACATCAAAATCTGTACATGGACTTTAATAGTAATTGCGGAAACAGGTGAACATTAGAAAATAAGTCCTTTTGAATCTGACTTTAATGAAACTCATTCTGAAAAAGTTGTTATTCTCTTTGGCTTGACAATATGAACATGTCTTCTGTCAGTGAGGTTGCTGATTTATTCCCTGAAAATCTCCTCGAATTGAAAGTAATCCAATTGATAAAGTTAAGTCAACAAATAAACAGGACAGCCCAATAAATGATGTTTGTGACTTTGAAAACAGAGAAACTATCAAGCTAGAAACTCTTTGGAGTTTAACTGTTGTTGGTGCAAAAGAGTTCATTCAAGAGCAGGCTGAAGACCTGGGTGAGGAGGGGGCACCTGGGTGGCTCCGTCGTTAAGCGTCTGCCTTCGGCTCAGCTCATGCTTTCAGGGTCCTAGGATCGAGCCCTGCATCGGGCTCCCTGCCCGGCGGGGAGTCTGCTTCTGCTTCTCCCTCTGCTGCTCCCCCTGATCATTCTCTCTTTCACTCTCTATCAAAAAAATAAATAATAATAATGAAAACCGTCGGTGAGGATGTAAACTGTCTACTTGATGGGACCGCAAGTTATTGAGTGGCACTCAGTTCAGTAGGGTCTTCTTTGGAAGACGTTGAGGCAACCGCCCACACGGCAGTCCTGACATCAGCTGGCTCACCACAGGAATGGTGGTAGGAATGTCAAAAGTATCACAGAAACAATGTCTAAATGATCTGCGAATAATTTGCACATTCACACGATGATTTTAGAGAAAGCCATGCTAAACGTATCACGTGGTAAACATTTAAAAATAGGTGTAGTTTAATTCAATTGTTAATGCACAGAGAAGGATGTGTTTTTACTGTTTGGCCCACAGATTGAGTCATAAATACTTATATTTTCATAATAGTTGTTAAACTTTTTAATATCATAAAACTACCATTTTTCCCAAATGGTTCATAAAAATAAATGAATAAGAGCTAAAAATTCAGGGAACTGAATAAAAATCTTCTTTTTTTTCTCCCATCTCAAAATTAGCTTATATTGTAGGCGTAGTGCAATTCCAATCAAAATCCCCACGGGAAATTTTTGGAGGTGGAGGTTTAGGCCCAGTCATTCTGAAGATTATCAGGTATACCACCCATAAGAAATTGAATAGTAGAATTTTGATAAATAAAAGTAATGAGAGGCCTTTTTTTATGGACGTAAAGACTTGATAGACAAATCACTTTGGTCCTGGCGAATGGATGGATGGGTTAAATAGACCAATTAGAAACACACTGACATATTGCAAAAACAGTAAATAATACTAAGAGCATCATAAAGTTATGAAAAACAGAAGGATTCCATATTACATTATGAGGCAATGTATTATTCTTTGAGAAAAAAACAACAAAAACACGTCAGAGTCCATCATCGCATATGGTAGAAAATGCAGGGGAATATTCTTCTGTTCTCAAGATGGTGACGAATTTTACAATCACGAGGTGATGGAAGAGAGGGTGATACAAACAATCAATACAGTCAACTACATAAAAAGCTTCACTGTTTCATATATCAGCATAAATAATATTAAAAGGCAAATGACAACCTAGGAAGAACTGCAACAAATACAGCAAACGATAGATTAATGTCCTTCACGCATAGAAACAGGGCATAAATCAATAGATGAGACAGTGTTACAATGAGGAGAGAAGTTTGCTGAGAATGTGAGCGGGCAGTTTACTGAAGGAAAAGCCTATAACCGGCATTTGTTACAACAGATTATCTTTCCTTTCAAATTAAACAACTTTTTAATATCGTATTAATGACATTTTTCCTCGAGAATGCGTATGAAATTATGTCGTGGTTAACTAGGTTTTTCCATCAAAAGTCACTGTTTTCCCTCTTTGTAATTAATGAGTATCACATGGAGAGATAATGCTAGATTATGTAAAAATCTTGCTTCTCATCATATTTTGGGTACTACTTTTAGCATCCAGTGATGATTTTTGCCTGAAACAATGTTTACGGAGATGTTTGCCAAATGGGGATTTTCTATGTTCATCATTCTTTCTATATTTATTAACTGGAATGCTACTGAAGGTCAGGTTTCTCCATTGGTGGAGAGACCTGGCAGACACCACCACCTATGGTGTCTACCAAATGGTGATTTTCTATTTCTATCTTTTCTTCAACACGTATTAATTGGGATTCTACTGTGAAGACAGATTTCTCCATCAGTGGAGAAACCAGGCAGAAGCCACATTAACCAAATGATCCAAGTTAACATCATCAGTAATGCAGCAAATCGCCTTGTGTTTCTAGGTGTGATACACCAAGAACCTGACATCTCTTCTGTCAAGAACACGAAACTGGAATTTAGTTATGAGGAAATAGCAGACAACTCAAAATGGAAGGACATTATATAAAGTAACTGACCAGTAGTCCTCCAAAGTGTCAGGGTCTTACAACACAGACTGCGGGTAGATCCGGATCAAAGGAAATTAACAAAAGATGGCAGCAAGCGCCACCGACGTGTGATCTTGAGGGATATCCGGGACCAGAAAATGGAAGCCAGGGGAACAGTTGGTGAAATTTGAATGAAATGCACAAGGTAGATAGCAGTACTGTACCAGTGTTATTTCTTTCCTAGATTTTGTATCTCTGCTATGGCTACTCAAGATGTGATCATGGGCAGAGTTAGGGGGAAGGACATGCAGGAATTCTTCAGAGTATTTTTGCAACTTTTTAAAGTAAATAGGGGCGTCTGGGTGGCTCAGTTGGTTAAAGCGTCTGCCTTCAGCTCAGGTCGTGATCTCAGGGTCCTGGGATCGAGCCCCGCATCGGGCTCTCCTTTCAGCAGCGAGTCTGCTTCTCCCTCTCCTTCTGTGCTCTCTCTCACTTGTGCTCTCTCTTAAATAAACAAATAAAATCTTTAAAAAATATATAGTCAAAAATTTTTTTTCTAAATGAAAAGTTAGAAACAAACAAGAAAGTAAAGTGGAAAAGGGTGCATATTGTGGATACGACTCTGCAATCCTGTGGCCTTTTTGAAAACCATTTATTGATATACTTCAAGACATCATGTCACCATTCCCCCACTTTGTGCTTCTGGATAACAATCCTGAAGAAATAATCAGAGTTGCAGGCAAAAAAAAAAAAAAAAAGTACATTGGAAAATTTTTCATAACATTTTAGTTTTCATATAAAAGCAGTATATTTATGTAAAACTGCAGTAGAAGCAACAAACCATTTGTTTAAATATTATCTGATGGCATGGTATTTGAAAGCTTGGTGGAGGTTTTATAGACCAGGAAATGCGAAACCTCACCAAGAGCCCCCAAAGAACACGCATCCAGAGATAAGAATTAGTTGAAAGCATTCAGATATATTTTATTATTAAAGAGATCTGCTATGAAGTCAATGTGTTCAGATGAGTCTTGTAACTTCAAAAAATATTATACACCTGGAGGAGAGGAGAAGACTATCTGGGGCTTTCAGAGCTTCTAGAACTTCTACAAATGTTCTAAAGACAGATGTAAAACGCATACACACACACACACACACACACACACACACACACACCAAAAGCCTCTGTACAAATAGCCTCTAAGCAAAGCACACTGCTGTGGATGACAGTACAGTCCAAGCAATTGAACCACTTGGAAAAGTTACATGATACCAGTACAGGTTACCATATACAATGAACCTAAAATTTTGCGTGGATGTACAAAGAGAAGGATAGAAAGATTATAAAGGGAGAAATTGATTGATCGATAAATGGAGGCAGCGGGAATGGGGGATCCAGGAAAGCTTGGGAGTAAAAACTAATTCTTTTGATGGTCTGAGTCCAATTCTTTGACTCCTTATCTAGATCAGGTTGACCATAGGATTTCTGCACACAGGTGTCTTCTAGACAGGAATCTATCTAGGAACCTAGACAGGTTCGTTCAAGAAGGTAGGCAGGGTCTGTCTACCTTTGATAATCCCCATGTTCCTATGACATTTCCCCCTCTGAAGAATTCACATTTTGTAGGAGGAATTGGGACCTAAGTGTCTATTCTGTGTAGGTCAAGATGTCCCTCAAGAAACAAACGGCTTGCTCAAATTTCACTAAGTTGAGCAGAGTTTAATAGAGTGAGTATTTCAAACACGAGGCATGAAGCATGTTGATTTGGAGAACCAGCCCAAGGTGGACAATCCACCGTGGGGCTAGCGACTGCAGAGAGCCTTTACGGTCGCCAGGTTGATGGGCTAAGAGGAGGGAGTGTGCCCAGCACCTGAGAAGGTAACTCCAAGAAGCTGATGGGAGCGGTGGTGTGCAGGGGAGGGATGCCCCAGCTCTCAGAGATCGGCAGGTAGGGCGCCCAGAGCAAGGGCTGTACCCCTTGCCCTCTGTCTCCTTTCCTGCTGCCCCAGCACTGAGGAGGGTGAAGAGGAAGTGTCCAGCCGAAGCCTCCACTTCTTTCTTTTATTTTTTTTTTAAAGAATTTGTTTATTTATTTGACAGAGAGACACAGCAAGAGCAGGAACACGAGCAGGGGGAGTGGGAGAGGGAGAAGCAGGCTTCCCGCGGAGCAGGGAGCCCGATGCGGGGCTCGATCCCAGGACCCTGGGACCATGACCTGAGCCGAAGGCAGACGCTTAACGACTGAGCCACCCAGGCGCCCCAACCTCCACTTATTTCTTAACCTTTGGATTTTTCATGCTCCGCATCCCACCAGAAAAGAGAGCTCCCCACCGATTCTTTCCTAATGATCCTGCGCTCCATCCAGGGTAAAGCTGCACCTTGGGCATGTTAAAGGAGGAAATGGTAGAAGTTAGAAAACCCTTTCTCGGAGCAGAACAACACGAAAATGTCCCATGAACCTGGAAGTGTGAGCCACTGACCCCCACCCCCCCAAGCCTGAGATGAAAACAGGCAAAATCCTCGTCTTTCCCAGCCATGGCTTATAGGGGAAAATTCCCATTTTGAATATAAGAAGGTGAATCTTCTCTGGGCATTCTGGTATAAAAATCCTAGTTTGCAGTATTTTGACTACTGCAGGCGCCATCTCCTAAATAAAAATGAAAGATCCCCAACACACTTATATTCATATATTTTTCAAACTTTTCCTCCTATTTCTGTTGCATAGGGGAAAAAGAAACCCAAAGTAGAAGAAAATCTGACAAATTACTATTGGTTCTGCCCAGGAAATACCATGGTGAGAAATTCTTTCTTTTTTGCTACTTTTACTTTTTTCTAAAATTTTCACAAGGAATATTATTTACTTTTATAATCGGGGGGGAATCACCGTTTTCCAAAGTGATCAGAGTCGTATGTGTGATGGAACAGGGAGTCAACGGGGTTATGTCTGGGGAGGGTGTGAGCCAGAGATGCACTATCCTCCACCTCTGTAGGTACTCAAAATTCTTCTCTTTGATAAATTTTGATCTTTAGAGGCACACATAATTATATCATATTAGCTTTTTGCAGAATCGCATTTTCCAAATTCTGTTTTAACCTTACCTTTTACCCAATGTTGTAATTCTTTGACAATTTATGAAACTTCACATGCATATGTTAAAATATACCTTGTAAAATAAAATTGCTCTTTTCTGTGGAACATCTGTCTTCCTTATGTGGCAGTTATAGGGCAATTTCCTGGGAAATTTATTATTAAAACAGGAGAAAGAAAAGAAATCTCAGGATAAACTATGAAAATTATGATGATAAGGCATGATTAAGAGATCAGATGCCCTCCCACACTGGAATTCTGAAAAGGTGATTTTTTTCAATTTTCTTGCTTTTATCCAAAGAATCTGAGCTCACTTATTGCCTCAGTTTCTCAGGATGTAAGATTAGCTTGAATACCTGTTCTAGACAGCCAAGCATGAGCCAATATTTGGAAATTTTAAAATATTACGATATCCACTTTCTTTCAGAAACTGTTAGTTAAATTGATATTTTCTTTGAGATACCATAAGAGGTGCCAAATTAAAAGGCAGTTTCTTATAGAAACTGCTCTGTAGATCCTTGAGTTTTCATTTTAGCAGACAGGAATTATAGCAACCACCCAAGAATTTACTACTCGGAAGAACTGAGTGTCCTGGCCAACAACGGTTATTAAATATTCTTCCTTCCTTCCTTCCTCCCTTTCTCCTTCCCTCCCTGCCTCCCTTCCTTCTTTTCAGCTCTCTCTCTCTCTTTCTCTCTCTCTCTCTCTCACACACACACACAGACACACACAGACACAATTTAATGCCAATAAAGTGCAAGGTACTATTCAGGATAAGAATTATACTCTTTAATATGCCTATCATTCAGATTTGATAAAAACTGGGATGTGTAAGTTCAGGGTCTGAACAAAAAACTTAAATATTTCCTCATTATTCCTAACAGGCATGATCTTGAGTACTAGCCATATATGGCTCTGCATTATTATTATTAATCATCAGACAGATGGAAACCAAAACGTCGTATAACTTCACTCTAGCATCTGCAAGGATCAATTACTTAATAAATGTGGAATCCTTGGTCAAACCTACGGTGACAGATGTACTGAGTTGTGGGGAAAGCTGACAGATGAGAACACTGGACGGTCAGCATCAGAGTGGGTACGTGTCCCACGACTGGAGGTAAGTAAGGAGATGAGTATGTATCCATGGGAACCCCTAGCAAAACCAGTCTGATTTTTTTCAAATTAATTTTGCAAACACAGATAAGGAATTAGATATACTAGGGTCACATTGGGCCGTGCTTTTTATACTCTGCTCACATAGAGGAATATAGTTAGCTCTTTTCTCAAAAAAAAAAAAAAGATATCTTTTTAAAATTTATCTTCTGAGAAAATAAATGAGTTCTATGTACAGTACTAGGGTTTTATTTTTAGTTCGCTATGAGCTACCATAAGACTTCTTATGCAAAACATGTCTTCAAAAAGTACGTTTCTGGGAATATTAGTTAGTTCTTTGAAATGGGAATTTATGATTAGTTCAAAGTGAACAGGCTATAGTTTCTTTTTCCTGAGAGATGTTTTAAAAAGCCTGAGAAATGGAATTCTGGATTTTTGTCCAAGTACAATGAAAAACAAAATAAAACTTCTTTCACTAGGTACAATAAAAAAAATGCAAGTTATTTGTCCCATGGTGTCTGATCTGGAAAATCTGTTAGCCACAGGGCATTTGAGTTCTTTGAAGATTTCATTATAGCAAGTAGACTAACACATAACAGCAAGAATGCGCATACAATCTGGAGAACCACGCAGCACATAAACTTTTATTGAGCTAATTCCCTTCATTAAACAGGAGAAACCACTTTGAACTGCTGGGTTAACACCTGCAGAGTAATAAGCTTCGCGTGGATTATAATATTTCTATTTGATGTTTAATGTTTCTTGGAATCACTGTGCATGTCTAAGACTTTGACTTTTGAGGTTAAAGCTGGTGCATTTATAGCGAGGCCTAATTGGGAGCTGGGAAGCACCGAGCTGTGTTAGAGCAAGAGTGTTTTAAACGGGCTGTCTTCCTGGCCAGGCGGGCTCCCTCTGCTTCCCAAGGAGGGAAACCGGAGGGAAACCGGGCTCATCATTTGCAAGCCAACTGCTTTCTCTAACAGATAACGGCAGTGGTTGGAAGAGTCTTGCTGCTCGCTCTCGGAGAGGGTAACCTGCTCTACACCCTTCATGGCAGTCGCGAGGCCACCGAACCAGAGCGTGACCTTCCAGCATTTTGAGGATAAGCGCTTTCAGAATCCAAACCTTTTAAAGGCAGCCTCACTGCAGAGCTGCTTTGGGTGCTTTTGGTGTTGAGAATAACAACCAAAACGTACGGTCTCTCCCTGTCTAGACAGAATGGTACTGCCCCAGACAGAAAGGTCTCCACAGGCCAGACAGCCCAGGCACCGCTGCAGTGCTAAGCGCCCCACGATGCCCCAGTGTGAGGGAGCGAAACAGGAAAACAACCACAGGGTCTGCTGCATAATTAGCAGGACCCGGCTGGGCTGCGGCTGGGACTGTGTGTGTGTGTGTCTGTGTGTGTGTGCGTGCGCGTGTGTGTGCATGTGTGCGCACAGATCTCTGCGGGAGGCTCCTGTTATTATACACAGATTTAGACACAAGCCGGATGCAAAAGCAATCCACATGGATTTTTTAATGATATAACTGCACAGAGTAAATTATTTTGAGTCTGAGATTGCTCGTAAAGGAAAACAAAATTTTGTTTGGGTATTTTTATTTTAAAATCAGTTTTCAAACCCGGAATTAAAAAATCTCAGAATTCAAACAATTCTGTAGGCGACAGCTAGGTTTCCTTGGATTTTTCTGCTGAAAAGAAAAATGACTAAGGGAAATGTTATTGGGAAGATATGGATTTTTAAATCTTGGTGAATTTCACACTTTGAAAGACCATTTCTCCTCAGTTTTACACCTAGGTTCACAGCTGTAAGAGATGGTGATCACCTGGCATCCCGGTGGGGGTGCCCTGTCTCTCATGTGACGCAGGCACCCATTTGTCATTCCAAGTGGCTCTTGGCTGTTAGTAGATCCAAGACAAAAGTCTGGGTGAGTATGGGGTACATTTCAATCTTAAGGGTCTTACTTTGCCCTTAGACACATCCCTCATTGAAAACCACAGAGAAGAGCAATTTACTCCCTCTCCTAATATTTTTTGCTCCAAGGAACACAGCAAAACATACCTGGCTTTGAGCAACGTGGACTCTGTGCCGGTCTGGACATGGAGGAAAGTGCTGGGCTGGACATGGGGGAAAGAAGGCACAGTGCATCTCAGGCTGCATTCTGATCCGTACCTATTAAATGATGAAAGTCACTTCCTCTGCTCACATACTAGTGAAATGAATTGCCTTTGTGTAGAGATGACACAGATCTGAGACACGCTGTGTGAGACGAAGCTATGGCCAGAGTCCCAAAGATGTTCACTGCGTCACTTGCAACATTGTAGCATTTCAAAATGTACAGACCTATGTGTTTCTGCCATTCTTATCTCAAGGTGCGATTTGTAAACTCCCTGGGGAGGTGAATCTTCTGAAAGAGACCTCAGAGGAAATCCATCAGAACTCATCTTTGCTGAAAGGAGTTATTCTCTTGGCAGAAGAAGGATCGGGGCAGGCATGGTGCCAGGGGGCTGCTCTGGGCTGTGTGCGCAGGGACGGGCATTGGACTCAAGGATGTGGGAGATGGGAAGGTTGTCTCCCTCCAGCAGTCCTGGAGTCATCCCTAGCGGGGGAGCCTGGGCTGTGCAGTGCACACATGGAGCAACTGGGCACTGAAGTTTGGGAGCCAAGTGGGCCCCAGCCTTGAGCCCAGCGGTGAGGTGTCCTCTCTGGGTTCTGCAGGAGGTGAGCAGAGTCCACCCCACGTTCCCACAAAGCTGCCTCAGCTGTACCTTAGTCCTGAGGACAGTTCTCCTGCCCCGTGCTCTTTCCTTGGTGCTTCTCCACTTCTGCCCACGTGGCAATCGGTGGTTTCCTGTGCATCGTGGCTGCAAGCCTGCCAGTCAGGTCTGTGGTGTCCTCTCTTCAGCATCTGGCCAAGGAGAAGCTGAGAATTTGCTTGCACGCAGCCAGACCCACGACAGCTCCCCAAACTGCAGGTGGCCACACACAGCCCAGAGTCTGCGTTAGTCTATCTTGTAGACTCTGGATGCGTGGGCCGACACTTAATTTTATGCCTGATATATACTCCGAAATTCTTCTTGAGAAAATGCCTAGGGATAGGTTGCCAGAACAGGGAAAAACATACACACAAACAAAATGACAAAAGCAACGGACCATCCCAGTCAGAGCGGCATTACACACAACACGGGAAGAAGCTATTGCACTGAAATCCATCCTCCAAATACTGGTTCGAAAGGTATAGAAAGGTTTCACCCAGCGTAGAAAACCCGAAATTTGGTTTCTTTGAATTTCCGTCTACAAAATTTAGAACTTTATTTTTGAGGGTTACGTATTTAAGAAGGTGATTTTAAAATATTTTACTAGAAAAATACTCACTGTAAGAATAATTTTCTACAGGTAGGCAACAACGCTTCTCTACGTCGTTCTGTGGAAATGTAAATCAGTACTCTATAGTTGATGTTAAAATAATAAATGCATTTCCCTCCAAATAAAAGTGTAGTTCATTATATATCAAAGTATAGAAGTCAACTGCAAAAACTAAAAAGCAAATTCTTTCTAAACTTGGACCTTTTTATGTGTTTTTTGAAGGTAATATTCATTCAAGTGATGCATAAACTTGAGACCTGTGGAAAAAGGGGAACATGGTTATTCTGGAGGGATGGGATTATGGGGAAATCATGTTTTCGTATCTATGAGATTTTATAGTTTCCAAGTTGTAGACAATAAACTGTGATAATTTAAAAAATAATCAGAGTACTTACGTGAAGGAAACAGAGAATGAAACCCCTCCCTCCCTGGCTACTCCTTTTCAAATCCCTTTTCAGGCTCCACCTTCTCTGCGGGGGAGGGGGGGGTGGCGGGATTCTCTGGGTCCATTCTTAGGCTTCTTCACGTTCTGCCCTGCATCCGAGCGCATGGTGTTCCCTCCCCCCTGGCTTCCCAGCTCTGCTCTGATTGCTTCCACAGCTGAATTACCAGCCCAAGATCCCGGTCACTTCCGTGCAGTCCCCCAGGCGTGCTGCGTGAGAACCTTCACCCCAAGATCCCGGTCACCTCCGTGCTGTCCCTCAGGCATGCCGCGCAAGCACCCAACCTCTGGAGCTGGATTCCTGTGCACCGCCTCTGCTCTTCCTCATCTGCATTCCCATCTGCCCTCATGGGGCCACCAGCCAGTGGGGACAGGAAACCTAAGGCTTTCTTGGTCTTCCCTCTGCTCTACCCGATGTAACGGCATGAATTCCGACCTGCCGAGTGTGTGTCCAGCCCCGGCCTCCCCACCAGCACCATCGCCAAGGGCCTCTCCATTGGTTTTCTGACCTCATGTCATCCTCCACCATCTTCTCTCGTGGCTGCCAGCGTGACTTTGTTTTTTCAACCAAGTCTGTTCACCTCATTCCTCTGCTTCTAATCCTTCAAAGGCTCCAGATTGCCCGGAGGTAAATTCAGACTCGATGGCCCCAGCCAGCAAGTTCCATAATCTGCTGACTCACCTCCTAACACAAAAATACTTGCTATTTCTTTCAGGAGCCCCATTTTTTCGAGTGTCCCCAAAATGAACATGTGGCCCTTGTTTCCCAGAAGGCCCTACTCCCATTATCCACCTGATGAAAGTACCGCTTTTTATTTCAAGCTGGGATCTATGGTCAACTCCTCCAGGAAGACTCCTCGGGGCACTACAAACCCGAGCGAGGAAACTATCTTGAGTTTATCACTCTGTGCATACCTGCCTCAAGCACTGTTATGAGCTCCTCTGAGGCAGGCTCGGTGTCCCCTGTGTTCCTCACAGTGCCGGACGCGTGGTGGATCTTGGCAAGTGATAGAGACGCTCAGCAAGCATTTATGACTCTATGTAAATAGCTTTCGTAGCCGTGAAGGTGCCAAATAGGATTCATCATTGTGAAGTAGGACATGCTGCCTCTTTACTGATGCTTTGTCTTCCAAGAGCTCGTCCTGTCCTTGAGCATCTCAAGTGTGAGATAATAAGGGACATGGAAATGCACTTGAATCTCAGAGTTGCTGGACAGGTAGCCCCCCCACCCCACCCCGTGGTGCTGCTGAAAGTAGCTTAGACTGGGCTGAGTGCTGCCCGGACTCTAGTCTCATGGTCCAACCTCTCTGAGCTTCGTGTCCTCATCTATAGGACATGTCTGCAAAGTTTATATATCTCGTTGGGGTGGGCATGGGGAACGCTTTAAAGAAATCAACACCCAATGGTAGCCACTCTCAGCTTAAGACTGTCTCATTCTCAACAAACAGTTCATCCGATCTCAACCTTTTCTTCAGATTCTGTTGCATTGAGGATGTTGGGTGTTATTCTTCAAATAGCTAAGCATCTTTGTGTCTCTCTTGCTTTTTCTTGAAATCCAGCATAGTTTTAGGCTTTTGTTATAACAGCCTAAACTTGATAGTAGTTATCTGTGATTCCTAGGTATACATTTTGAAACTAAATCAATGTTTAGAAACAGAAACCAATAATATTGAACCAGTGTGTATCTCCTAAAATGTTAATATTCACTGAAATGGTCACAAACGTATCTGAAATACCTCAATCTAACAATTTACCATTTGTTTTCCTCTGAGACTGATCTACTATACACTTAATTACCAATAATTGCCCACCAGGTATAATATTATAAGAAGTAAATATCAATAATTAGTAATGGCATAAGACAGTTTAATTTTTTCTTTGGAGAGATTTATTTTTAACTATGTCTCTAGTGTGCAGCAGTTGAAATATTAGATAATGGATTTTTATTGATTTTTAGCTGAACATTGAAGATGTACAAAATACATTTCCATAACTTTCATGGTCATGAGTTTCAGAGTGTATTGATTAGATTGATGTAATACGTCTGTTTGTTTAGAATATTAACGTCATGAGAAGAGAAAATGCATTCCAGCGGATAGATGTGACATGTTGCATTGGAGGGGGGGGAGGAGAGGGGGAGGGGGGAAAGGAGAGGGAACAGGACAGGACAAGGCAGGATGAGAGGGGGGGAGAGGGGGTCGTTTCAACGCCAGGCAGCAGCCTGATTTACCACGTGGCTCAGAGACCACTCATCTCAGTATTGCTGCATGTGTCCAGGTAGCAGGATGGCCTCATTCAAATGCTGAATGGCTTCAGCCTTCCTTCCTCTTAAATGATTTGAGACTGCAAAGCAGCAATTGCCTCTGAATGTGTTTGTGGAAAGAGGGTTTAGGAAAACACAAGATAAAGCTCTGATTTTCACAACAATTAGGCAAGTGATGCTTTTTCACCAGGGTCACTTTCAAATAAATGATTCTTGGAAGTGAGTTGCTAAAGGGTCCAAGAGGCTGAGTAACTCCTGGGATCTTCTGTTCTTCCTGAGAGAGGTCTGAAACGTTCATTCCAATGCAAATGGCGCTAGTGATGAAGGCAGTGTTAATTTCTTTATCAGAATGGTCTCCCAAATTCCATCCTAGGGACTGCCTTTGCCTCTGAAATAACTGGACCACCGCAGAATCAATCCAGTGACTGCAGCCATGTTAGAGAATAAATCACATCGAATATAGTCAATCCAATCGGTTGCCCGCCTAGTGATCCGGACGGTTGGAAACACAGAACTAACTGATGGGGCACAACCCACAGAAGTGCATCTCATCCTCTTGGTGGAGGCAGGCTGTACTGAAATTCCAGCGAATAATCTCTGCCTGTTTCTCTTACGTTGTGCAGAGGGAACAGAGGAAAAAGCAAGGGTTGTGGTCAGATTAAAAACAGTATGGAGGTTCCTCAAAAAGTTGAAAATAGAGCTACCCTACGACCCAGCAATTGCACTACTGGGTATTTACCCCAAAGATACAAATGTAGGGATCCGAAAGGGTATGTTCACCCTGATGTTTATAGCAGCAATGTCCACAACAGCCAAACTATGGAAAGAGCCAAGATGTCCATCGACAGATGAATGGATAAAGAAGAAGTGGTATATATACACAATGGAATATTATGCAGCCATCAAAAGGAATGAGATCTTGCCATTCACAATTTCGTGGATGGAACTGGAGCGTGTTATGCTGAGCGAAATAAGTCAATCAGAGAAAGACATGGATCATATGACCTCACTGATATGAGGAATTCTTAATCTCAGGAAACAAACTGAGGGTTGCTGGAGTGGTGGGGGGTGGGAGGGATGGGGTGGCTGGGTGATAGACATTGGGGAGGGTATGTGCTACGGTGAGCGCTGTGAATTGTGTAAGACTGTTGAATCACAGACCTGTACCTCTGAAAGAAATAATACATCATGTGTTAAAAAAAAAAAAAAGAAGATAGTAGGAAGGGAAAAATGAAGGGGGGGAAATCAGAGGGGGAGACGAACTATGAGAGACTTTCGACTCTGAAAAACAAACTGAGGGTTCTAAAGGGGAGAGGGTGGGGGGGATGGGTTAGCCTGGTGATGGGTATTAAAGAGGGCACGTACTGAATGGAGCACTGGGTGTTATACGCAAACAATGAATCATGGATCACTACATCAAAAACTAATGATGTAGTGTAGGGTGATTAACATAACATTAAAAAAAAAAAAAGAACAGGATGGACTAGTTTGAGTGGGAAATGCATTTACTCACTGTCCAAAGGGGAACAAATCAAAATCTCACCCAGTACTGTATCTAGCTCTAAGTGTTGTGCCATTTTCTATCAAGGCCCAATATGGCAACTCTTGGTGCTCGGAGATGTATTTCCAAGGGTTTCTAAATGAGAAAGAATGGATGGGAATGGTCCTTGGGTAAACAGTCAATAGTGTGTGCCATGCCATTAAGCAGAGACTCTCATAGATACTATCTTATACATTCTTTAAGATCCCGTTCAAAACTGATATGCCCTATTCCCAGTAAATAAAAATAGAACAAAATAAACTTAAAAAAAAATGTGAATTGGAGTCCTGCCTGTTGTGTTTATTCAACTCGTGACTGTGGGCACATTGGTTTATTTCTCTTACTATCATCATCTATAGAGTGGGAATAAATAGACATAGCTTACAGAGTTGCTATGAGTAACAGGTGTGCATGGTGCACATGATCTCTGTACAACCCCGATGGTTGCTGCCCCTCTTCCTAAGTGAGGGCACTGCTCAGCTCCCTGTTGTTTTGTTAGGAAGAATTGTTGTCTTTGGGAAGAGGGGTGGGAGGATCGATTTTTAAAATTATTTTTTCAATAATTTGTTTGGGGATCTTGATAAGTGGCCAAGTAAATCTTGACTCGTACCTCCCATTATACATAAAAAATCAATTCCTGTTGGATAACACATCCAAACGTGAAAGGTAAAAGTAACACACCTTTTAGAATAAAACATAAGAAAATATCTTGATGACTTTGAATACAAAAACACATCTTAAATAGAACCCCCAAAACACTAATCGTTAAAAAAATGATAAATTGTACCCCATTAAAATTAATAAAGTCAGTTCACAAAAGAGACCACTAAGGGAGTGAACATGTAAACTGCAGAGTAGAGAAAGATATTTGGAGGTACATCATCTATTACACAAAAGACTTGTATCTGTAAGATGCAGACAACTCCCATAAATCAATAAGACACAGACAAATAAGGCAAGAGGAAGGTTGGTTTAAAAAGTTAGAAAAGTCACGCCACCAAAAAGGAGCTCCAGCTGGCTGTGAAAGATCTGAAAAGGCACACTCCTTCATGATTCATGAGGGAAATGTGACAGGTACAATCGCATTACACACCCACCGGAATGACCGAGCGTCGGCGAGGACGTGGTGCAACCAGCACATGCCTACGGGTGGGGAGAGTCTAAGACGCATGATCACCTGGAAAGACTCTGGAACACGCACAGAGGTAGAGCACGTGCATTAATATGGCCCGGCAAGTCCATTCCCAAAGATGGACCCAAAGAAATGCACACACATGTTGACCAAAAAGTCTATGTAGGGTGTTCAGAGCAGCATGGTCCCTCACAGCTCCAGTGCATGCTGAACGTGATGTGGCAGGAAGGATGGCAAACCACAGCCATGTATGAGAGCATGGATGGATTCTCATAAGCATAGCATTGACCTAAATAAGCTGAATGCACTCCACTACGTGCATACAAAATTTGAAGAGCAACAACTCTTCTATGGTGTTAGAATTTATGTTTGAAAGGAGGTAATGATCAGAGGAGCCTGGAGAGGCTTCTGGAGATGCTGTTAACATTCGTTCTCTTTCTTGACCTGGGTGCTGGTTACATAGAGGTGTCTACCCAGGGAACTTAACGAGCTTACCCTTATGATTTGTGCACTTTTATTGGTCTAGACATCAATAAAAAAAAGCATTTTCATCTTGTGACAATTTCTTGAAGAAAATAATTCTTTTTTTTAAGATTTTATTTATTTATTTAGTTAGTTAGTTAGTTATTTGAGAGAAAGAGAGATATAGAGAGAGCACAAGCAGGGGGAGTGGTAGAGGGAGAAGCAGACTCCCCACTGAGCAGGGAGCCCAACGTGGGGCTCGATCCCAGGACGCTGGGATCGAGACCTGAACCAAAGGCAGATGCTCAACGGACAGCCACCCAGGTGCCCCCCTTTTTTTTCAGTAAAGTCTACCCCCAACATCGGGCTTGAACTCATGATCCTGGGATCAAGAGTTACGTGCTCTCTGGACTGAGCCAGCCAGGAGCCCGGAAAATAATTCTTAAGCATAAAATGCAATGCATGTTTATTATTGAGAATTTGAAAAATAGAAATCAAAGTTTTCTATCAATCCGCTACTCTGTCTACGCTGTGTTTTGGCATATTCTCTTCCAGTGTTTTCCCTTCTAGTCATAGAGAGAGTGTGTGTGTGTGTGTGTGTGTGTGTGTGTGCGCGTACGTGTGTGTGTGCATGCGTGTTTGTGTGTGCACGTGTGTGTTTGTGCGTGCACGTGTGTGCATGTGTTTCTGTGCGTGTGTGTGCATGTGCGTGTTTGTGTGCGCGTGTGTGTGCATGTTTGTGTGCATGTGTGTGTTTTTGTGCGCACGTGTGTGTGCACACACATATGCGTGTTGTATAAAACATAATATCCAATATACAGCATATCAGTTTTTCAGCCTGCTTTTTTCACTCAACAGTGTATCCAGAGCACTCTCTTCTGCCATTAAATACTCTTCAGGACACTTCAAAAGCCTCCATTCTGCAGACAAAGCCCGCTGCTGTGGTTAGCCCATGGCCTTGACCAGATGCACTTTCATCTCAGCATTGCTTAAAGTACACATCTGCTGGAGCCCGGAGCTAAAACCAGATCATTAAAAACAGATCAATTTAGACCTAACAGGATCTTACCAACAGTGTTTGGCAGTTGGTGGCCTTGAACCCAGAGTTACTTAACATTGTCATTGTCGACCTGGCTTGGGAAGCCCCGGAGCATCCTTCGGCAAGGAGTGGCACCGGTCGCAGGCGGATTCCGCCCACACCCGGGCTCTGAGCTTGGCAGTCAGCAAGCTTATGCAATAGGATGACTCTGGGCTTGGAGAGACCTTGGTCAGGGTGCCAGCTCTGTGGCGACTCTGGGCAAGGGATGCCAGGGTAGCAGGAAAACGAGGGTAATAATTCCTACCTTGCAGCACAGTGTGTGCATTTATAATATTGCCGAGCAGGGCGGGCATGTCGTAAACAATGGAGACATTTAAAGAAGCAGTGATCAAATCACTCCCTTGCTAACCAACCTTCGAGTGCGCTCCTCAGCATGGCGGTGAGATCTTCATGCTCTTTGTTCAGCCTCCTCTCCACAGGAGGTAACTCTGCTGCTCAGGGTGACTCGCTGCTTCCTGACTACAAAACGCCTTGCAATTTTTTCTCTACCTGTAAGCCACGTTTGCCTCATGTCCCACCCCTCGCTACCAATCCTCATCCATTACCCTACTAACTTCTACTCCCACACATGTTTTCATGCAGATTTGCTGCCTTATCATAGAAATGCTCCCTGATGCTCCCCTGCCTTCAGGCCCAGCTGAAGTCCCCTCCCATGGACTCCAGTGGCCCCTGGATTAACCACATCACGGGAACTATTACACCATCACACCAGACTGCAGTGGCCCACTTACCCTGCTGGGTCTCCCTCCAATGGCAAGCCTCCTGAGGGTAATGCATGGTTTGCGTGTCCCTATGTCTGGCAGAATCTGGCAAATAGCTGCTGTGCACAAGGTGTTGGCTAATTGGATGACTAAATCCTGCATCTTAATTTCAATAGAAATAACTTCAGAAGGTCCAGGAGGGCTGAAAGTCAGAACAACCCAGTTTTCTCCCCCCAGAGGGCCCACATGGAAAATCAAGTCAGCTCAGAAGGCTGGAAGACATAGACAAGTTAGAAAAACTTTGTATTTAGAGGCCCAGACTGAGGCTTCTGCACACCCATCTGACGACAGGGATGGGGTGGTTTTATTTCTTTTTCCGATATTTCAGTGTTAGTATGCAGAAAGGTAACTGATCGCTGTCTGCGGATTTTGTATCCCGTTCCTTTAGGAGTTCATTCATTAGTAACAACAGTCTTTTGATTGAGTCTCTAGGATTTTCTATATATAAAGTCATATCATCTGCAAATAATGACAATTGTACGTCTTCCTTTCAGATCTGGTTGCCTTTTATTTCTTTGTCTTGCCTGATTGCTCTGGCTGAGACGTCTCATACTATGTTGAATGGAAGAGGTGATGGTGAGTACCCTTGTCTTGTTCCTGGTCTTGGAGGAAAAGCTTTCAACCTTTCACCACTGAATATGATGGCAGCCGTGGGCTTGTCATGTATGGCCTTTGTTATGTTGAGGCATGTTCATTCTATACCCAATCTGTTGAGGGGTTTTTTCATGAAAGGGTGTTGTACTTTGTCAAATGTCTTCTGCATCTATTGAGAGGATCATTGTTTTTATATTTTATTCTATTAATGTAATGTATCACAATGATGGATTTGTGTATGTGGAACCATCTTTGCATCATAGGGATGAATCCCACTTGGTCATGGTGTATGATCCTTTTAATGTGTTTTTTAATTTGGTTCCTAATATTTCAATGAGAATTTTTGCATCTATATTCATCAGGGATGTGAGTCTATAGTTTTCCTTTGATGTAGTGCCCTTATCTGTCTTTGGTATCAGGGTGATGCAGGCTTCACAAAATGGGTTTAGATATGTTCCTGCCTCTTTGATTTTTTGGAAGAGTTTGAGAAGGATTGGCATTAATTCTTTAAATAAGATGTTTTGCTCATGGGGAAAGGAACACTTTGAAGTATTTGAATAAAACCTTGACTCCACAAACCCTGGATAAGCAATGTCTATCTTCCTGTCAGTTGCTATAATTTTATCAGTGTGTTCATGGCCCCACCCCTCCCCTTGCAACCTGCTGATGACGTTTTTCTTCAGCCATGAAAATTTCTTCTACTATCCTGAAGTTAAGTTTCATAGACATGAGAGTCGGTCTGTTTCTCTAAGTTGATTTTCTATCCCCGCTCTATGTTTATTTCATAGCTGGACTTGCTAAAATAAATCTCAATTTGTAATGTCCACATTTTGACAGGTACTTTCCTGCGAGGCACTCATTACAGACTATAGTTTATCACTGATTGGATAGTACAAATATTATATGATACGGTTATGATATATGATAGAGTTCCCAACCTGAAGAACTTGCAATCTGATTAGAGTCTAAAAACAGGAATTGAAAAAATAGTAGTAATTTATCTTATAAATAATCTTGAAGCAAAGAGTTATTATAAGGCTATTTGTCACAGTGTTAGTTATTTTAGTAAAAATACAGAAATAACGAGTACTTGAATTTTTTAATTATAATGAATTATATTGCTGCTCCTGAAATTATACTTTCAGAAGTACTTAATAATGTTTCCAAGGATAATTCATTTAGAGAAGAAAAGTAAAGAGAACAAATTCAAAATAGCTCATTATCTGCTATTCCTGTGGAAGAAAAATGATGTGCATATTGGAAAAGTAGGTATGCTCAAGCCAGCAAAGTTATATTTAAATAAATTAATTACAGATCTCTTATTTTATTTACTACCCCTATCAAGGTTTGTCTTATTTCTTTAGTACTGGTGAGAATTTCCCTCTCCTGTTCTGCATAATTGTGGATTCTCTGGCAGCATCAAGAATTTGGAATCAATCTAGAGAAGGGCCAGCATGACAGGTGGAAAAGTAGGTTGTATATTCCCATTTTCTACAGGTCTCAAAAATATGACTATATATTCGGTTTACTTATGTCATGGCCTTAGGTTTGATCTTGTCTCAGTGTATGTAGATACCAGGCTCATGCATTGTCCATTTGTGGGTCTTTTCTAGGAAAAAGTACTTTCTAGTACTTACTAGAAGGCATTAAGCAATGATGGGTTTTTGTTTTGCAAAGAACCTAGAAGGTCCAGTGCAACCCCTCTCTTTATGAGTAGGGAAACCGGGGTGCAGAGTCGAGGGCACTTGCTTGGAACTTAATGGCCAAAGTCTTGGTCCTCAGTGTCATTTCCTGCTTGCCTCTCTTCTAGGACTCCCCTCGTAATTAGCACATGACTCTGCAGGGCTACTTGAGATGAAGCTTGGCTGTTCTCTGTCTCTTTGCTGAGTAATGCTGGAAGGCCTAGCAGGCTCAAGCGGAACAGGCCTTCCCAGAGCACAGCGCTGTGCAGAAATTTAAGAAAGAGCAGAAAAACCACAGCAAGCTATCCTTAATGCATCGTGTTAAGCTCTGACTTGCCTAAGTTTTGATGACATTTATTTTCTAGAATTATGTTAATTAATTTGAAAGCCTTTAGGAAATAACATAATAAGGATGAAAAATAAGCAAATACATTTAGAAACAAGAAGTGGCCCAATATTCTCATGTTTCAGTCATTTCAGAGGAATATTTCCAAGAAATTTAGTTCAGGCTTAAATTTGGGAAGTAAAATAGTAACCCTAATATTGTTGGTTGACCAGGGGATATAATACGGTTAAGACAATTCTACTAAACGGAGATTATCTCTGCTCTGCTTTGCATTAAATACCTTCCATTTGACATTTTTCCTTAGGCTTCTCTAAGTCATGGTGCACAGAGCAGGCATAATAGGATTCACCCACATTCCTGCTATTCTTCTGTCACCATTAATAAAATAAAACACACAGCCAACTTCTTTGACCTTCAAAGGCCAGGTGTGGGTATTGGGTGAAATTGAATGTCATGTTATTTGTGGGAGAAAATTGCCATTTTCCTAAAGAACACTTGGGAAGGGCCCTGTCCCATGCTGACCTGAGCCGGGTGAGGGCTCAGGGTAGGGAGGTTTGCTGGGCCCCTGCTGCAGTGTGCTGCCCAGGGGGCCCCCCCTCTCCCTGTCGCACATTCCCCGAGCTTTCTCCAGAAATCCCATTTCAGAGGAGTTCAAATGACCCCCGTTTTCCAAAGCACAAAGGAAGCGATGCAGGCATAACTTCACTTTGTGATCCTGTGGAAGGGCCACACGCTCACAGGTCTATCAAGCAGAATGCGCCCTAATGGGTTTCGCTCAAACCAAAGATGAAAAAAAAAAAATCTGTCGGAGTCCTCCCTTGGCCTTTCTTCAGTTTTCATGTTTAAGGAGTAGGAAAATCAATAGAGTTGAGGGCAGCAGGATGGAATTATAACTCATCCACCCCGCTTAGCTATATGCAAGATGCAATATGACATATTTGCTTTGCAATTTCCTATCATTAATCATCGATTCCTTGTTTATGCGACTTCCCCTCCCATCGGCTATGATCCATATCTTTGTAAGCTGCCTGTTGTTTTATATCTGAGTTGACTTAAGTGAATAATCAGAAAACAAATTGCTGCTGAATATTGTGTCAAGATGAACTGAGGATTGACGTCTGGAAAGAATATTCCACAGTGTGGCTGAGCTATCTCTCACCCCACCCCGTTGTTTGTCTGTATGTATGAG
Source organism: Zalophus californianus (assembly GCF_009762305.2). NCBI lineage: Eukaryota > Metazoa > Chordata > Mammalia > Carnivora > Otariidae > Zalophus > Zalophus californianus. The sequence continues at coordinate 3,573,350 of NC_045597.1, forward strand.
TCCTTCACGCTGAGACCGAGGCTCGGGGTTAGTTCAATAAATTCCTCGGAACCTGTTATTATTTCTACAACGAGAACCCATGCAATTGGCTGTTTGTTTGTTCTTCTGTCCTGTGTTTACAGCATGGCCTATTTGCAAAGAGGTTTACAGTTCTCCATGCTGCCCTTCTCCTTGGTTTCATTTAAGCTTTTAGAGCATCTTTTTTTTTTTCAATGTGTTTTCTTCAGCTACGGACTGTTTGTCCCTGAGCTCCTTCACTGTAACATTATTTCAGGATGTTTCACCATAGCTTCCTCTTTCTTTTCTCTGCTCACACCGTTTTCAATTTCCCTGCCAGAACATTCCATGATGCCCAGGACCGTCCTGGTTCTCTGCCTGTTGTGCTGTGGTCATTACTACTAGTCCCACCTTTCACCCTGAAGAGCAAAGGCATCAAAATGAAGACTACTACAGTCTCTTTTCCCATAAAGTCATTACTTTTCTCAGATTTCATATCCACTTTCTAGGCAGCTCTGTCCCAGGGAAAGACTGATTCAGTAGGCATTTAATTTAGACCCACCTTTTCTTGTCATGAATAAAATCCCAGAACAGTGCCAGAGAGTCATTGGTAGACAGATTGTTTAAAATCATTGGACAGAATGGGATAATCTGGAGAGAAAGGGCGGTGAAGGAGTCCCATCCAGCTGGGCACTTACAGCCCAGCTAAGGGGACTATGATGTGGGGCAAACATGGGCTGGGCCCTGGAAGCTCTGAGAAGACGTGTTTCAAGAGGTGAAGCGTATTTTCCCATGCTCAGAAGCCCGGAGAGTCGGGAGGGCTGAGACCTCAAGGCTGGCAGTGTGGTCACCCACGGTACCCCGAGAAAGGACCGTCCCTGGGAAGGCCAGAAGCCCGGAGGGAGGGGAGAGACTGCGGGTGGGGTGAGAAGCCAAGAAGTGAAGACAAAGGCTCGCATCCTTTCAGTAAGCTTTGTCGGCTAAGGGAGCAAAGACCTGGGGATTTGACTGGGCGGAAATCAATCAAAAGAGGTCTCTTTTTTAATAAAGAATCCAGAACACATGCATATGCAGATAGCAACGAACCAGTGCGGAGAAGGTGATCACGTGGCGGGGGAAGTGTAAGAAGGGGAGGAGATGGTGCAGCAAATCCCATGGGGGCAGTCAGTGGGGGAAAAGACACCTCATCCCTTGAAAGCGAGGAGGAAGCAGAGAAATGCGAGCATTGCACCGCGTGGCTGCAGAGCTGGTGGCAGTGAGTGAGTTCCTCTCCTGTCCCTTCTGTCTTCTTAATGAAATGCGAGGTGAGGCCAGCAGCACAGGGTTTTGGAGGATGCCACAGGGCAGATGTCCAAGAGGGACGATTTTGATCTGTGACCCATACGTTATGCCTGTCTTTTATCCCAGTTCAGATCACACCGTCAAGATGACACTTCCCAATCACCTCCCTCTCCCCCTCAAATCTGAAAGGTGTGAGTTCTCTCTCTGGACAACCATAGAACTTCCACCCATCCATCCCTCCATCCATCCATCCATCCCTCCATCCATCCATCCATCCATCCCTCCATCCATCCATCCATCCACCCAGCCATACATCCAACCATCCATCCATCCATCCCTCCCTCCATCCATCCATCCCTCCATCCCTCCATCCATCCATCCCTCCCTCCATCCCTCCATCCCTCCCTCCATCCCTCCATCCATCCATCCATCCCTCCATCCATCCATCCATCCATCCATCCCTCCATCCATCCATCCATCCCTCCATCCATCCATCCACCCATCCAACAATATTTATGGATCATCTAGAATGTACTGGTGGTATGTGAGGTAGGCTCCAGGAATACAATAGTGAGTAAACTGATCTGGTCTTATCTTCATGGAGTTTACAACCTAGAAAATGGGCTATGGCTATGGTCAGTGGCTTTATTCCCTTTATACCCTTTTTATTAGCTGGGCAATGACCATCCATTTTTGACTAAAGTTTTAGACTTCTTTGCAGCTAGGTGTGGCATGTGGATAAGTTCTAGCCAAAGGTTTGTAGACTGAAGTACAGTTCACTGAATGTATTGTTAAAGTAAGGGAGCATGGCTCTTCTTTTCCTATGTCCTCATTATGCTGCTTGGAACACAGTTTTGACTCGGGAGTCTGACTGGCGATCATGGACAATATGGTGGAAGCGAAACGTTGAGCTTGATTAGGGTAAGGTCCTAGAAGGACCCTGGGTCCCTGACAGCTTCAGAGCTTCATTTGGTTCTATTCAGCACCATAGTTTTCAAATAAGAAGGTATAGACTTGTTTTAAGTCACTGGTGTTTCCGCTCTTGTCAGACACAATTGTGTCTAATTAAAATAAGGCTAATAACCAAAAAATTCAGGATGCTCTATGAACGTATGCTATAATCAAGCTCAGTGTTTTAGAGGAGGGGGCGCTAGAGTTGGAGTTGAGGTCAGCAGGAAGATTTGGAGGTTAATACACCACAGAAGGAGAGTATTCCAGGTGGGGGGGCACAGTACTATGAAGATTTTAAAACAGGAGATGAGCCGGCCCACTCAAAAGATCTGTGCCTTTCTTAGAGTACAAGAGGAGCCATGACTCAGCACGAGCCTGGACAGGTGGACGGGCCAGCTGTCCATGCCAACATCCATGACAGTGTGGGCCATGGTGAAAATTTCAGCCTTTATTCTAAAATGAAACGGGAAGCTATTTAAGGTTTTAGGCAGGTATTTCAATGATGAGATCGGGGCTTACTGCAGTAGGGACAGCTTTGCAGAGGGGAACAACAGTAGGTCCTCAGTGGCCACCTGGGGGCTGGCACCGTGCCATTTTCTGAGGCTGGGAAGAGAAAACATCAGGCACGGGACAGAATAGGGAGGGTCAGAGAGAGGATGGGGTTTCTGGCTTTACCTGGGTTTCCTTGACATGGGGATTACCTTCTCTTTTATTTTTTAGCAATGTGCACACATAATTTACCTCCTCTATCTACGCTCCCGGCTGTATTTTATGCCTCTCTGTATCTTCTCCCCCACCCAGCAGAGTTCCTTAAGAGAACCTTGCTCACAGTAGGTTTGCAATACTTATTTACTGATCTAGTTAACAGATGAGTGAATAAACAATGGTTGTATAATTCTTCCCAAAGGAATCTAGTGATGCCAGCAGAACTTGCTAGAAAGCTCCTTTGAGACTTGTTTATTTGCTGACTTTGTTGATATTTGTAACTAAGGCAGCATAATCTGGAAGACTAGGTCTGATTTTGCAAATTCATTTGCCTATGAAAACAGCCCATATTATGGAGTTATCAGTATGAGCAACAGGAATGGTGCAACCTATGTTCTCTGACAAATAGAGTTTCTGAAGAAAAATAAAATACAACTTTAACCCACTGTTCTTTTGCAATCATGTAGCAATAACCGTAGGAGGCCAGTGGCTTTCTCTCCTTTGTCATAATGTAGGTTTGAGTAACAAATGATTTCATGATGTCTGGTTACTTATTATGGGTGGTTTATCAATTGTTTTGATGTTCTTTGTATCAGGAAGTGAGTCCAGAAACAGAAAAGCAACTCCGCACACATTCTGGGAATTGGTGATGAGCAGAGCGGCAAATGTTCTGTGCCTAACAACGCCGTTCCCCAGCCATTCCCCCATTTCAGCATTCCACGGCTGCTCAGAAGCCCGGGGCGAGACAGGGCCACGCTCAGAAGGCCATGTGCGCCCACGTCAGCAGGGCCTGGGTGACAAGTGAAAACAGGAATGCATGCAGGTCACAGTTATGGGGGTTGCTGAAAACAATGGTCCTTAGAAGAATTCTGGATATTCCTGATGGTAAGAGCTCGTTCAGTAGTTTTTTGAACGGTGCTGTTCTCACCGCCTCCTTCGTCAAGGGGTGGGAAGGGCCCCCGAGCCCACAGAAGGTGCGCGGCAGCCCAAGGATGTGCACGAGCTGTCCAACCTCAAGTTGAGAGCTCGGGAGTTGGAGGGGGCTGAACATCATAGCAGCGGGTCTCTGGGGAGGTGTGGGGGGAGCGCGTTTTCCCTGAAGGTCCCTTGAGTTGCCGCTTATATGGGATTGTTGACAGCCCATTGCCAATCCATTTGTTGTAAAAACCTGGATGAGGCAAAAATACATGATTTGAAAAGAAAACACACAGGTAAGAATAGGCTCGCTGGCTCGCTCACACACACAAAACACACACACACACACACACACACTCCCAATAAATAAATTTTGGCAAGGCAAATCTCTCTTAACCATTAAACGCCCAGTTATTTGTCAGCAGATTGAAATCACTCAAAATTTATCAAAGTGATTAAGTCATTCCACAAAACCAATAACAACTACTTCTGAGAGAAAAGGTGAATTTGTAGGTTAAACTACAGGTTTTATTTTTACCGCTCGCCAGCTTCAGTCCTTCCGTCGCATCATGTGAATATCAGAATTCAATCTCTGCTGGTTTTTATAAAAGTTGTGACTCTGGAGATGCGGTTTCCCTCCTTTCTGTAAATAATTCTATTCTAAGTATGTCAGAAAATCACTGCACACAATTTAGAAGAGGCATAGGGATGTAAAGAATATTACCCGAAACCTGATTCTGGAAGCTGTGCTCCGCACCCTGGCTTTCTGTTCGCTGTGTGGGTGTGTGTTCGCCGAGGTGATGCTGAGCACTATTGTGCACCATGTGTCAGGCGCTGTCTCCTGTATATGGTACTGGCATCGGCTGATTTTTTCATCTCATTCTGCATGAATCGCACTAATTTTTATTGTAGCTTTTTAAACATTCTACTGTACATTCTTTTCCATATCACTAAAAATTCTTAATAAATGTGTTTTTAACATCTGCACATTTTATAAGATGGATGTATCGATAAGCACGTTTATACAGCTCAAAAATTGGGTCTTTCCGATTTTCATTAATGTAAATAATGCCAATATTCTCACTTACTGTGATTTATTGCAGATATTATGATAATAAAATTATAGCAGTTACATCTTTGATATAAATCCTCAGATGTGTTCCTGATTGCAGCATTAAGACAGACTACCAGTAGTGAAGTGCTGGGTGAAAGACTTGGAACATTTTCTAGACATAGTATTTTTTAAAAGGGAATTTTTATAGCAAAAGATATTCTACTTTGAACAGATTTGCTTTGTTGAAGGACTGAAAATCAGTTAATTATTTGGACATCTCCCTAAATGGGCAAGCTGAGTGATTGGAGCCCTTAATCAATTGGATATTTGCCTCTAATCCTGTTCTGGTTTTATTCAAATTCCCTGTGAAAAGTAGGAAAGATCAGACAGTGTTCACTGTCCTGACTACCCGCTTTTGGTCAGTGTCCGGGGTATCCCTCTGATGTACTCACACTTTGAAATGTCATGAGCGCCTTCTGTGCAGGGAGCCAATTTGGGGCCACATATAGAGTCCCTGGCTTAGTAAATTGCTGGCAACATCATCTTCCTTCTCTTCCTCTCTTCCTTGAAAGTAAGGATTGCTAGGCTTAATATAGGAATGAGTAAGCTTTGTGTAGACGCAGCATAACTAAATAAGCCTCCACATGGGAAACCACACAGCAGGAAATTAGATAGATCTTCATAAGGAAAACAAAAACAAAAACATTTGGATCATTTTATCCCATTTTCTGCTTATAAAAAACACCTAAGTTAGTGAAGCAAAATTGAGAATACGTCACTGAACCATGAATCTAGCTTATGTAATGACAGGGAAGAAGAAAAGGGTGAAGTGATTTATAAAGGCTGGTAGGCTATAAGGCTAAGTATTGGGAAATTTGCCCGAATCCAATAATTAGGTGATCGGAAAATACTGGCAAGATTTTGGATTTGATAAAGTATTTTGCATATTTGGTGAAGTATTCGCACAGTGTGTATCAAAACTCAGCTCATTCTATGAGAAGAAAATCTATAGATTTAATTTTAGCAGCTTTATTGAGGGATGATTGGCAATAATAAAGGCCTCATATTTAGAGGGCACAATTTCCAAGTTTGGCATATACCATAACCCATAACCCACAAGAGCGAATGTGATGCACGTACCCATCACCCCCAAAGCATCCTGGTGCCCCCACACGCTGCCCCTCAAACCCTTCTGCAGGCAAATACAGCTCAGTTTTCAGCGTCTCTTTGTCGGAATGTTTGGGAAAGACAACCATCATCCACCGTGTTCAGAGTAAGTCCTGGCTACAGGGCTCGCACCTCTTCATTTTCATCTGCCTGCCCATTTTCCCATCCTGCTGAGCCAGGGAGGAATGTGAGACACAGTGCCGGTGAGCTGTTCTCCCAGCGCATTCCTGTGGCCACGGAGCCGTACCCACAGCAGCGGTCCCTTCAAAGACGGAGCCACGCCCGCGGACGGAGGTGGGGGGAAACGAAGAGCTGGCCTTTACGACGTGCGCTGGGTCTGCTCTGGGTCTGCTCCTGTGCTGTAGGGTTGATGGCAGGGGCGTGTTTTCTGCCGTTGGATTTCCCTACAAGCTATACCATGCCTCCTTCCACCGGTTTCACACTGTGGCACTTTCCCTTATCATGGCCCGTTCTGCTGCGTTGTTGACAGACTCTCAGGAAACACCCAGGAAACTGTATTATAGACACAACACTTCCGGCTACGAACTAGAAAACAGCAAACTGATAGAAGTTTCGGTTTTATGAAATCCCCTGTGACACACCTCTGGGTGCAATTAAAGGGAAAACAGAGGAACAGTTTTGGAGAAATCTGGCCCAGAGACTATAAGCTCAGAAGGGGCCACACAAGGCATCTGATCCCTCCTACTACGTTATGTCACCCAACATTCCCAATTGCTGACAAATGCCATTAATTTGGACGATCTCTCCAACATGGGAGATTTAGGATTTACAGAGTCTTTGCAAAGTTGATTTTGTGAGGACAGGGACAAAAAGTGACCTTTCATTCTGCCTTTGAGAACACGCACGGTGTTAGTGCCACGATCACAGATGGTCGCATGGCCTCCCCGAAGAAGGAGGAAGGCAGTAATGGACCGGCAGCCAACCGGGGGCCTCGGAGGCCCAGGTCAGGGAGTGCACGGAAAACTCCCAGGTCCACTCTGTGTGAGGACCGGCTCCAAAAAGTGACATGCAAGCAGCATCTGAGGCTCAGATCCCCGCCAGCTATTCTTTGCTAATTATCCAAACTTCTTAGCTTAACCCCTGAGTCCTGAATTCACCAGCTCTGAGAACAGACACTTCTGTATTTGGAGAGCTGAGCAGGCCTGGAGGTTCTCCCTGTAGTTGTGCTGGTTTGATTTATTTTGTTTTATCTCCGTGCCTGGAGCTTCCACCCATTGGTCTAAGTGTTAGAACTCAGAACCCCATAATGTGTGTCTGGTTTAACTTCCCATTTTCCTGTTAGCCTTCTGAGTGCACCTCTCACTTCCTGTCCCTCGACCAGTCCCTCTCCCTCGACCTCCTCCTGTTTTCAGATGGCCAAGTCCTGCGCCCCAGCGGGGGCCCCAGTGGCAGGGGGCAGTAGGTCCCGTCTAGGTTAGAGATGGAGCCGAGCCGTGCAGAGCTGTACACTGAAGCTCCAGGATAGCCGATGGTGCCTGTCCCCATCTGGTAGCTGCCCGGCACCATCCCAGACCTTCCTGCTCGGGACTGGGGGTAACACCCACTCTTGCTAAATGGCAGCTTTAGCCTGGGGGACATTTAGAAGTTTTTTTGGAGTCTGACTCTGCCATCTGTTGTCACTGCCATCCCTTTGAGACTTGCGGATTTGATGAAATGCCTTCCATCTTCACACTGAGTCACTGATAAAAATGACAAGACCGCACACATTCCTCCATACTGACACCAGTTCACTCATCAGGGACCTCCGGGTGTGGCTGTGAACATGACCTTGATTCTCTTCTCTGAGCCGAAGTCTCGTCACGGTCGGGGGGAGCCACGTCCTCCCATCTTTGTACCCCTCGCGCTAAGCGGACTGTCAGGCACAAGGCAGCTACTTACAAATAATACTGGTTGAGTAAGATGTTTGTCAAAATGTTTTATTTTAGGGGCACTTGGGTGGGTGGTTCATTCAGTTGAGCAACCGACTCTTGATTTCTGCTCTAGTCATGATCTCAGGGTCCTGGGATCGCGCCCCTCGTTGGGCTCCTCTGCTCAGCGGGGAGTCTGCGTGGGGTTCTCTCTCTCCCTCTTCCTCTGTCCCTGCCCCCCAAAATAAACAAATAGATCTTTAAAAAAAAGTTTTATTTTAAATTTTCATCTAGTCTGTAAGGACCTTACAAAATACCCTGTTAGAGCTGACCAGAGTCCCCATAGTTGCTCATTAAAACATTTCCATGAAATCTGAGTCGAGTAACCCTGTCAAGGAAAGAAATGATGGATGACTCATCCGTCTCCCCCGATACTGGGCCCTAGTGACCACTGGTTCCTCTTTAGGTGTCTCAGATCATTATTTCAACAACCTGTTCTAGATTCTCTCTAGGGATCTACTTTAAATTCACCAATCTATCATTTGCCTTAAAGGGATCTTCTTTTTGATGTGTGTACTGAAAGGGCACTGGATCACTTTTGTTTTCAGTATTCTTTTTTTCTGCTCTGTTTCTCAAAGATCACAAAGATGTCTCAGGGATCACATTCACAAAAGTTCTCTGCCCCTGAGGGTTCACTCATGGTGCTCACAGGCTCTCCACCTGCTTCACCCACATTGGGTTTCTACTCTCCTGTCTCCTTCCCTGAGCCGACCTTCCATTTGTACCAGAACAACATTGTCCAAGATTGTCTGAGAGAGAGAGAGAGAGCTGGGGGAGAGAAAGAGGGAGGGGGCAAAGGAGGGATGCGGGGAGGGAGGGAAGAGGTTGTGTGTTCCTACTTCATAGCTCAATCCCAGGAGGTCCTAGAGGCCCTCTGAGGGAGACGCTGTGCCCCATTTAGCAGCAGCTGTAGGAGGCAGAGCCCAGGCCATACATCAAAATCTCTTCCAGCTCTTCTGTTCCTTGCCACCCTTTCTTGGATTTCTCCTTTCTCATGGATGTGTTAATCAGATCTCCACTCGTGGCAGCTTTTGCTCAACAACCATTGTCTCTTTTTCCTTTCCCACAGAAGCACTAAGCGGAAAAGCACTAAGCACCCTGTAGGCCACGGTGATGCCCCAATGTTTCGGCAGCAGCTAGAAGGTGTTCAACTCAGCCCAGGCCGTCTGCCTCACATCGTCCTGACTAATGAATGCAAGCCTGTGCTGGGGTCACTTTGGCTCAAAGCGGGGAAAGGGCCTGCAGGGAGCCGGGGGTGCAGTCTGGTGCTGGGAGCATTTGGGTGCAGAAGACAGGACAGTAGGTGGCCGGTAGGTCTCCTCCTCTAGGGACTGGACAGGTTTCAATTTATGGAGGGAAGCGTGTAACAAAGGCCGCATTCTCCCGCTTGCACGGGTATCCTTGAAAACCCACACATATCCCTTACCACAGCCACCCAAGCAATCTGGGATCCCACACAAAAGTGCAGTGCCTTCTGGGGAGGAAGCCTTTGTGAATATTTTAGAAACAACAACAACAAAAACAAAACCGGCTGGCAGAGCCTGAATCTCAAAAATCTCAAAACTCTTACGCATTTTGAGACCTTCTAAACAATACAAATATTCTCCTTGGTAAGTCAATAAGAAAACTCACTCTTTGAAAGAGTGATACTCTGTTTCTCTCAACTTGGGGAACTGAAATAATAAAGCCATTGCTCTTAACTTCTCTAATGAGATGAAATCTAAAAAGCGTGTGGCCAGAGTCAGCATTGGGTAGACATAACCAGGACGGCGGAACTCACGGGAGTCTCCACGGCGCTGGGAGCTGACAGGTTTTCCTTCATTCCCTGAAGAATCGCTAAAACCAGCAGTTAAGAACAGTAAACACCAATACTTTGCCTTGAGGGGAATTGGGGGTTCAAGCTAAAATAAGACATTTGAAATGTGTAATTAAATACAGCCTTGGTCTTAAAAGTCCATAATCCTCTTTTTGTCATTAGCTTTTTGCAGTAACTCCTTTCTGAATCACTCTGCCTCTGTTTACCAGTCTAGCGTTCTTACGTAATGATCTCCAGAAACAACTACTTGATCAAGTGCTTTTGGATTGTTTTTCCAGTTTTCTTGATTGGAATACATTAACACATGACTTGACTTTAACCTATTTTCCCTTGTGTTCCAAACAAGAGGGTATAACATTATTTACACATGTGTGCATTTGTTTATTTTCAATCCCACTTCATTAATGTGGAGGTTAAGCAAAATGGGAGAAGATTATACTCACCCTTTGCTGAACCTAAAGTCAACGGTGCAACAAAAATAAACATGGGGTAATGATATTTTGGGTAGTGTTATCTTTACTGACTGGTCGATTGTAGTTGTCTTTTGGACAAAGGCATGTTCACTGAAAGTATCATGCTGAAAACTTGTCATAGCACAGTGGATGTTCATCACTATTAGGGATTATATTCCATAGAGTCACCGTGAACGAAGTATGTGCAAATGCTGAGCCATTATTCCTAGGGGGGAGACAGGGTCAGGTTCCTCCAAGCTCTGGTTACATTTACACCAACCCCTCAATTCATACTTTTGTCTTACGTGAGTTTCTGTTTGAAGACTTCTGGCAGGAGTGAAGCTTATCTGACACACATTTTCTCCATGAGGCTCATCCCACCTTCTTGCATTTAGGAACGGCTCCAGGGCTCTGCGGCACTGCACGTGGGGCTGTTTTAAACAGTGAAATTACCAATGCACGGCACAAAACCTCACACAGCTGACCCTCGTCACAGTCTGGGCGCTGAGACGGGGAGGCTGGAGCATACACAGCGGCAATGCAAAATCGGGGCCACGCTGCACGTACCCGTGCATGACAGAGAAAGCACCATGAGTATTGATTTGGGGGGTTACAAATACATTTTGATGAGCAGATGAATTTGCAAATATGGGATCTATAAATAATGCAGATTGGCCACACTTCTGAAAGAATCGTTGAAAACATCTATATTCTATAATATATTCTTTTGCCAATACAGATTCCATCACTTCTGAATATTCCCAGCTTTCTTTACTTAAATTTCTCATCTTAGAAAATCTTTTGGAATTAAACAAATTCTCACCCTCCATCTCCCCGGTTATTACCCTCACACTGTCCTCTAATTCACTAAGGATTATGTTTGCTGCCTGCATGTTGTTAACATGTAGATTTGCTGATGGGAAGGGAAGCACCTCCAGCCTCACGCCCTCAGCCACCCTAAGCACCACCTGCCGCCATGCACCAGGCCTCCTGATCCTTCTGTCTGAGGACATCCTGTGTGTGAAGGAGTATGCTAGACCTACAGAGGGCAGACCTCAAGCGAGGCAGAGTACCCGGCGGTTTCCCAGCAGGACTGAGCCCTAGTGCCCACACCACTCACCTGCACTATCAACCATCCTACCTTTCCCGTCTCAATGCCCCACCTATAGATCGCCCCTCCTATTAACTACTCTTCTGCACATCCTCAATTCAGGTTCTGCTTTGATGGTAACTCACACTAAGGTAGAAACAATTTTCTCTGGGAACCTTGATAAAACAATTTGCATTTCTGCAGAGCTGTTTGAGCTCCCACCTTGAAGATACGACAGGGCCTCCTGGAGCAGGGTCCGGCGGACACGGCCAAGCTCTGCCACCGTCTGATTCCTCGGTGCTGGTTTCCTAGGGTTGCTGTAACAGATGACTGCAAACCGGGTCACTTAAAACAACAGAAGTGTATCCTGGAGGCCAGAAGTCTGAAATCCAGGTGTCAGCAGAGCCATGTTCCTGAAGGCCCTAAGGGAGAGTTGGTTCTGGGTCTTTCTCTTGGTCCCCAGTGTGGCCAACGACCTCTGTCACGATGTCTTTTTCTCTCTCCTTACAAGGACACTGATCATTGGGTTAGGGCATACCCTATGATCTCATCTTAACTGCATTACATCTGCAAAGACCATATCCAAATAAGGCTACCTACACAGGGGGTTGGGACTTGGACATATTCTGTTGGGGACACAACTCAACCCGCCACCGTGAATGTTACTCTACTTGCTATTGTTCTTTCTCTCTTTATTCTCTTACCTCCCAATTACCACCACAGTAGAAATCCAGCTATAGTTCATCTGAAAAGAAATACACACACCCGTGTGTATTAAAATATAGAGAAAGTAAAGCATAAATCAAACTGATGTCTCTTAAAATAATTACATTCTCAACCTTAAGCATTTAACATTTAACATTCTAATTCAACCTAAGATACTCATTTAACACTTGTAAAATATTTTGAAAGCATGGGTGCAAGTAACAATTAACAGTGGCATGGGTTTTCTCAAGGACCACTATTTCTAAAGTTAGGTTGTTCAAGTACGATCAAATAAAAAGTGAATGTCAGAATTTTATCAGCCCAGGACTGGATGTGGGTTTGCAAACTTCAGGGTGTCTTCCACATGGTCTAATCTCTCCTGCCAGGGCACGGGCATTAATAGAGAAAGCGGTGTTTCATGTTTCTTCAAGCTATAATGTATTCTATATAACTCCAGTACTGTTGACTGCAAATGCAAACAACAGGTATAAATCATATCATTTACCTGGAGGAGCAAAGCTTTAGAAGGACCGCTCTCCTTGAAGTTTGTTTTATTCCTGATGGCTTATTTTTTTAAGATTTTTACTTTCTTTCTTTCTTTTTTTTTTAATGTTCTGTTTATATTCCAGCAGCCAATGGAAATGAAAGCAAATCTCCCTTGGAGGGAGGCCTGGCTCCCGATGTGCCAAGGGGAACAGAGCTGGACCGGTGGGCCCAGCCCCGGCAAAGTGTGCGGGGCTTGATGGACAGGAAGTCACATGCGGTGTCGTTTTCAGCTGCAGAGAGAGACAGAAGCAACCAGACCAGCATCACTGTCCTGTATCAAAGACCTATTGTTATCCGACCAGGCATTTTCAACTGCAGAGAACAACACGGCTCTTTCACGGCCTTGGAACCTGAAGGAGCCTCCAGGGTCTCTTCCCTCTTCTTGGTCATCGGGGTGCAGAAAGGCTGCTTAGCAGGTGATTCAGATCCTTCCAGTTGGCGACCTCCTTCAGCTAAACAACATTAAGGTCACTTTGGCCTGATTATATTGCTGGTTGGTGTGAGTGTCATCTGCAGATGAGCTGATGGCAGAAATCCCCCTCCTGACCTTTCCCGACTTTAGAGAAGAGGGATCAGCCAAGTGTTGCCTGTGCTGGTGAGCATGTCGGCACCCCTGGGCCATCTGTGTACGGCACACTCGGAAAGCATGTGCGATCCGTTTCTGCAGGTGCACAAGTGAATGTGAGCACTCTGAGGTCCCAGAGGAGGGCTGGAGGATGGCGCTCGGTGGGCATCCACAGAGAAGCCAGGTGCTCTACGCTGAAAGAACTGGAGAGATCAGTTTTGTTTTTCTCTTTACCTTCATGGGATACGTGGCACAGTTTTCCACCCGGCACAGGGGTGAGCGCATTCAGAGGCTCCGACGGGAAGCTCTTACGTGGGATTCCTGTTTGCACCCGGCACCTACCAGCAGACCACGAGCCCTTCAGGAGGCGCATGCAGCAGGAACAGGGTGATGTGAGAGCCTGTCCCGGTCCCTCTGATGTCCCATCCTCCCAGTGTTCCCACAGGTGCTGGGAAGAGCCCTTATTGCCACATGCCTGGAAAGCGAGAAGTAGCAAGTGCTTGTGTGTGTGTGTGTGTGTGTGTGTGTGTGTGTGTGTGTGTATGCATTTAAGAGCTGGAGTTTACACAACATCGCTGAGCTCATCCCAGGGCAGGAACAGTGGAGAACGTTGCTGTGTCCCGGGTCGCTGCTGGCTGTGGAGTGAAAAGCTGAGGTCACAATGCAGCTAGATTCCGATCGGGGACAGCTGGCTCCTGGAGTGGCCCGTCCCCAGAACCAAAAATACACATGCTTTCCCGGTACAACCTGAACCCCTTTATGTCACTCCCATTATGTTCCTAATATGTGTCTTTTCATTACCTACGGACACTGCTGAGTTGTTTTGGTGACAACAAACTCAGAGGGGTGAAACCATGCAGGAAACACTGTGAGCCCCATCAATACTCCGTGTGCTGTGTTAATGGCTTTGAGTGCCTTTCTCCTGGTATCATCAGCTGAGCACAGAGTGCTCATTATCATCGTGTTTCCATTTTCCTACAAGATGAATTTTTGGTACCAGAAAACAGGCCAACAGTTTATTTAATAAGTAATAAAAATACATTCATAAGGACTGACTTTGAGTAGTTCAAGTTTTCCAACCTGAACTGGAAAATGGGCTTACATCCAGCACCTGCTAGTAATGTCCCGAAAGCCTAAGGCTCCAGTGAGCAGATACGGCCAGGACATAAATTTGGGTGCCCATTAAAATATCTTAAAATTCCCCAAATCTGGAGTTTAATCATTTACATATCTCATATCCCATCGTCTGCCCAGTGATTTCTTCCGAGAGTCTTAAATGTTAATTAATTAGATAATGCGTTCATGTTGTACCTTTAGGTCCAATTCACCAATTGGCATCTGGCATATGGTACCAAAGGAATCTGTCCCAAGACACTACTGCAATGCACAGAGCAGCACGGAGGGGAGACCTTCCCACGTGGCACGGCCCCGCAGGCATTAGCAGAAACACAGAGGGAGCGCTCTCTAGAAAGGAAAGATGCCAAGCATGTTTGTAAGTTCGGGAGAGACTTTGCAACAGGAGTGAAAACATGTTTTTCATCTTTCATAATTAGCCTTGGTAAATATGTAAGGAGTTGTTTTATTTTGCTCGAAAACAAAAACAAAAAAACAACCCTGCTGTTAATTGGTTCATTCACTGGTTCATGAAACAAACATAAATTGAGTTGGACAAGGGCCGGAAGTCCTGCTGGTGGCGGAGAGCCCCGAGGTGAGTAGTGTGGCCCGCCTGCCACGGCCAGAGGCTAGAGAGAAAGACAGCCAGGGGGCATCTGAAGAGAGGCGCAATTTATTGTAACAGACCTGATACCATGAGATGTCTGGGTCCTGGAGGCCACGGGGAGCTGCCCATGGCCTGAGTCTCCCTCTGGGAATCACCCCCGCTGGAGGGGGCTGCTCCAGCCCATGCTTGCACTTTCTGTGGCCCCCTCTGTCTTCGTCCATTTTGGCTGCTATAACAAAGATACCATCGACTGGGGGCTTAAAGAACAAATGTTTATTTCTCATACTTCTGGAGCCTGGCAGTAAGTCCAAGATCAGGCTGCCAGCAAGGCAGGGTTCTGGGGAGGACCCTCTTCTGGCCAACTGTTCACTGTGACCTCACATGGAGAAAAGAGGATGCGTTAGCTCTCTGGGGTCGCGTTTTAGAAGGGCACCAATCCCATTCCTGAGAGCTCCACTCTTGTGGCCCTGTTGCCTCCCCAGGGCCCACCTCCTCACACCATCCCACTGACAGTTAGGACTTCAACATGTGAATGTGGGGGGACACAGACATTCGGTCCGTAGCACCTCTGTCCAGTGTCAGAGAAAAACTCAACCCCCTTGCCTTCATCCCCGCCCCAGTCAGGGAGCATCCTGACCCACAGCTCCTTGTGAGCCCCACGATGCCTCGCACAGCCATGCTACCTTTCAGCTCCTGCACAGTCCTGCTTCCTGACTTCCTAGGGCTGCCCTTCCCAACACACTTTCTGTGCACACATATGTGTCTCTGAGTTGGCTTCCTGGGAATTTGACCTATAAGAGCTGCGGGCAAGTGCAGCCTGCCATGAAAGCCATCCCGCCATGGAGGCCGTCCTGCCATGAAGGCCGTCCTGCCATGGAGGCCATCCCACCAGGAAGGCCGTCCTACCATAGAGGCTGACCCACCATGAAAACCATCCCACCATGAAGGCCAACCCGCCATGAAGTCCATCCCGCCACCAAAGCCATCCCGCCATGGAGGCTGTCCTGCCATGAAGTCCATCCCGCCATGAAGGCTGACCCACCATGAAGACCATCCCACCATGAAGAACATCCCACCATGAAGGCCAACCCGCCACGAAGACCATCTTGCCATGAAAGCCATCCCACCACCAAAGCCATCCCGCCATGGAGGCCATCCCCCCAGGCTGCGGTGGGGGTGGAAGGGAGCTCACAGGAGGGGAGGTTCCAGGGTGAAGAAATGGTAAGGACTGTGGGACCCAGGCTTTCTGGTTGAGGGCTATCTGTACCTTAGCGCAGTGGATCTCATCAAGGGGGTATTTCGCTCCCCAGGGGATATGTGGTGATATGAGATGTTTTGGTTGTCATGAAGGGACAGAGTTGCTCTGACTGACGTTTGGTGGGTAGAGTCCAGATGGGCTGCCAAACCCCCTACGGGACACAAGGCAGTCCCCCAAACAAAGAGGGATCAGGTCTCAAATGTCAACAGTGCCCAAATGGAGACACACCGCTTTAGAGAAAAAACAATGAAAGGCAAGAGTGATTAATTGAAGACACGTGTGGGAGTCAGAGGGCCTGTGTTATGAGCTGAATGTTTGTGTCCCCCCAGGTTCACGTGTGGAAGCCCTAACTCCCAATGGGATGGTATTAACAGGTAGGGCCTTTGGGAGGTGATTAGATTTCGAAAAAGCCCTGCGTGTGGAGCCATGATGGGATTTGTACCCTTGTAACAGCAGGAGGAGACACCGAACAGGGACACAGGGAGAAGGTGGCCATCTGCAAGCCGGGTGATGGGTTCTCACCAGGAACTGATTCTGCCACCACCTTGATGTTGGACTTCCCAGCCTCCAGAACTGTGAGAAATAAATGTTTGTTGTTTAAGCCCTCCCCCACCTATTGTTACGGCAACCCTGAGCTGACAGGGAGATCACTCTCTTCTTCAGCTGGAGGGCAGAAGAAGTTGAGAGTCAAGAATCAGAAAGCACTTCATTGTTCATAGGGTTGGGGGCCCCAGAGGGCACTATTCTCAACTCCAGTAAATTTGCTATACTGTCCTCAGGACTCTGATTTCCAAACAGTTGGGCCCTGAAAATTGGGTCAATGAATTTGCAAATCTTGAACCCCTAGACACCTGTCACACTCTGCACCTGCAGATGTAGCCCATGTGTCCCGGTTAAAGGGTAGCCCTCTTGCCTTGCTCGAAGACTGTGTGGTGTTCTCTGCCTTGCACACATGCCCTCCACAAACGCTCAGAATCTCTCCCCACCTGTCCTCCACATCAGAGCATCGCCCAGCTTGGGGAGGGCAGCATCTGCCAAGGGAGGAAATGTACTTCGCATGGGATCTCGCCGACATTTCCAGCAGAAGCCAGTAGACTGTGAGAGGCTGGATTCCAAGGGTGTTCGTCACGGTGGGGCGGAATGTTGAACAGAAGGGAATGAACATGCTGATAGGAGCCTCCATAACACAGAACCTAAGGACCTAGGAAGGACTGTGGGAAATGGTGGGAAGGCCATGAGCTCTTGGATGCTTGGAGAAGGTCGTGGCTCGCAATGAGTGAGCTCAAAATGTTGGAACACACATGGCAGATGAAGGGAGAAGAGAGGAAAGATCAGAGAAGAGGCTATGCTGTCTGGGCACTAGAAGCAGGAGTGACTGGCTGTTCACCACGGTCCACCTGAGCCTCAGGGACCTTGTGTTCTGTCCTTGCGCCTCAGCGCCCAGAATCCGGACACCCTGGACCTCAGAAGTAGTGTTTCTGCTCAAAGATGGTCCCATTCAGTTTCCATCTGTCCAGCTTCCCATGCCAAGATACCAGAGCAAGGGAATCCCTGTGCTGGCAGGAGCAACGGCCCTGATGTTCAGTGGCGGGGGCCCCAGAGCAGACCACGTGTGCGGGAGACCAGAGGTGGGGGGGCACTCTTCAGCCTGGGGGCTCGGCAGTCCCAGAGTGGTTGGCGATAGATGAGGTGGTGATGCATAGGTGAAGTCATCCAGGCCTCACAAAATGAGGACTTTTCACCAATTTTTTAACAGACGTTTTGATTCCTACCTGGGGTGGGGCGAAGACACAGATTATGTGTAAAGTGAAAATACGGCAGGTGAGCAAACGTCTCAGAAGATATTCACGTTCATGTGGTGAATAAAGGAAAACAAACAACAAATAATTTTTTTTCACTTATCAAATGGCAAAAATTTTTTGAATGCTAATAATACAGATGATAGTTCTGTGAAATAGATTTCTCATCTACTCGTGGGGTAGGATGGGCGCAGCCTTCTAGACAGTGATTAAGTCAAGATGTCCTTTGGTCCAGTAATTACTTTTCTGGAATGCATCCTAAGGTAGTACATCTAATTAGGAAAAAGAAGCTTGATGAAGAAGTATGTTTACTGGAGCGATCTATAAGACAAAAAGGGAAAAAAGTAGAGGAACAGTTAAAAACACAACCATTTATCTAGCGGAAAACTGTGCTGTTTAATGATTATGGAAACTTCACAATAATATGTAACTGTAGGTAGAATAATATTGAAATAATACGGTAAATGCTTGAAATGCAATACCAAATGTAAAAGGCAATACCACCCAGAAACAATGATTAAATATATATACAATATTTGCTTAGAAATGGGAAACTTGTATCAAAGTAGACACTTTGCCTGTTACGCTGGAATGTTGGGATGGTTTTATGTGCACAGCGGTTCAATATTGCCCCACACACAACTGACCCAATAAAACACTGTTTCTAAAACATTTTTCTTAATAAAACAGAAGGGTAAATTAACAAGTACACTGCCGCTAGCCACATACATAATTTCTACAGTCATACGCCCTGTCTTCCACTGACGTCCAGCCCAGGGGTTGGGGGGGCTCCTGATTCTAGGTCCTCCTGCCCAGTAGATGGGCACAGGTGCCCTGGGAGGGAACACAGGAAGGACTTCTTTGCAAAGGAATTCCGCAGATAAAGTGATTGGACCCCTACTCTTAGAGGACTTTCAAGTCAGACCGATGAGCCTCTTCTGGACATGGGGCTCGAGTGACTAACTTTCTGTAAGATGGGGGTGTGTATAGCACTAAGCACAGAGCAGGGGATAGCCTTTCCAGGTGGCCCTGTCCATCTCTTCTACCCCCACCTTTCCAGCAAAGGTCCTGCTTTCCTGGACCAGTCCCTGGACTTTTGCACACAGATGCTGGGGACAGATGCTGGGAAGCTGCCGGTGCGCGTCTTCCCAGGTGCCGTGACTCCTGAGAGCAGGGGCAGAAAGATGAAATGGAGAAGAGGGTGCAGCCGTGGGGAGACCTGACTGCCTGCCGCCTTGGCGAGAGGAGGAAAGCAGCGGCGGGCATAGCACTGACTACCCTCCAGCCACCTGTGGGGGACACGGCGGGGTGACACAGTCCCGGCGAGGCCTGGGAAATAAGGCTCATGGCACGTGATAGGCGCCGGGCACCTGGCAGGTGCTCCACACAGGTGCGATTCGTCCTCCAGTCTCTTCCAACGAGAATGAGAGGAGCTGGGGAATAGGGTGGGCTGTCTTGAGCCGGGAAATTGAATGTGGGGGGGGGGTGCTGCCTTTAGTCTTGGCCTCCCATTATGCCGGGGATGCTTTTTTAGGACTCAGTGGGGTGAGGACACTGGGGACAAGGGGGAGGCTCCCAACAGCAACCGCAGGAACCGGGAAAGGTTGCTGCCCGCGGTCAAGGGAAGGGCGACAGGAGGGACGGCCGTGAGCTGGGTACCAAGTACGTGGGGGGACGCCACCCTTCCCTCGAGGACCTCCCCAGGGACGGAGGCGTCTGTGCCGTGGTGGCTGCCTCTTCCTGTTGTCCAGGAGGGTCTCTCCTTAAGGGGAGGGCAGAGGGGTCCTCTGACTTGCAGGCTGAGGTGTCATTTCGGCCGAGTCGACTGAGCGGGCCCAAGTGCTGTTCATGCCCAGGATGCCAGCTGGGGCAGGAGGCGCAAGGAAAAGTGTGAGCCTTTCCCTGGGGGTTCTGGAGAGGAGCAGGGAGCCCCGGGAAGACCTTTTCCAGGCTGGCATGTCCTGTGCATCAGGGGCTCCTGTCTGGGGTGCAGGTGCCCGGAGGAGCTGGAGCCATCCTCCCAGATGAGCCAGGGCCGCTCAGGTCCCCGGGCCCGCAGGATGAACAAGAAGCATGGCGAGAAGTCCAGCGCGCTCGGCTTGCATCCACCCCTGCAGCCGATTCCAACTTGGGGATGCTGAGATGGGTGGCCCACAGGCTTTGAATGGATTTTCCTATTTTTGCCACTGCCTCTGCCGCCCCTGGCAGATTCTAGCATTTTCTGTACCTTTTTACATCT
Organism: Zalophus californianus; assembly: GCF_009762305.2. Lineage (NCBI taxonomy): Eukaryota > Metazoa > Chordata > Mammalia > Carnivora > Otariidae > Zalophus > Zalophus californianus. The sequence continues at coordinate 3,593,538 of NC_045597.1, forward strand.
CCTGCTGCCTGGATGGAGAGGAGAACATAACACACCGGGCCAAGGCTGTTCAAAATCAGGCAGCGGTGGAGTCAGAGCAAAGGAAGGAGCAACGCATGTGTGCACCGTGCTGTTTTCTCCCCCTGCCCAGGTGCTCGGCGATGTCACTGGGGCGGGCGGGTGGCTAAGTAAATACAGTAACGTGTATTTACTATACGTTAGCGTTCTGGCGACTTATTACTATTTTAGTGATCTTTAAAGAATTAGTCTGCCTTGGGGCGCCTGAGTGGCTCAGTCGTTGGGAGTCTGCCTTCGGCTCAGGTCTTGATCCCAGGGTCCTGGGATCGAGCCCCGCATCGGGCTCCCTGCTCGGCGGGAAGACTGCTTCTCCCTCTGCCGCTCCCCCTGCTTGTGTTCCCTCTCTCGCTGTGTCTCTCTGTCAAATAATAAATAAAATCTTAAAAAAAATTCGCCTGCCTCTTGCCATGACACATTGGCTGTAGACTTTTTGTATACAGGATGGGTGTGCAAGGACACACACACACACGGGCATGCGTGCGTGCGCACACACACATGGAGTGGGGGGCTTTTCTTTCCTAACAGTGACTTTTAATAGGCACTGGAGTTTAAAGGTGGGATGTTAACACTTCACAGCAAAGCTTAGAACAGACCAAGGGGATGGAAAGCTGAGACGCTATCAGATGGATTTCACCAAGTGGGTAAGGAGTCAAGGTCATCGTTCAGTAGGACGGGGGCTTGTTTCTCCGGACTTAGCCCAGACATCACATTGGGAAGGCTCTTCTTCAGCTGAGGCAGGTCGCCTCCCTGGTCCGAGCAGCCGGGGCCGGAGGGAGGGAATCCCAACCCCTTTCCTGTCCCAGGGGAGATGCTCTGTGTCTGAAGCCGCTGGGAAATCACGACTGAGGAGGTGAAACAGACCGGAAGTACTCAACTGAGAATTTGTCTTTTTTTTCCTGCCCTCAACACCTGGCATGATATCTGACCAAAATCATGTGCCCAGAACACGCTTCTCCGTGGAGTGGATAAAGAAATGTGTACATTTTGTTGCATTTTCTTGTCTTCCTTCCTTTTTTAGTCCAGCTGGTCTCTTGTGACATAGGTGCAATGTCTCTGGAGGCTTTCTTCTTTCCCTGGATCCTTATGTCACCTCGGGCAGGGCCAGGAAGACCTACTGTTGCTATAAATCTCTTCGCTCAAGCCCTTCTATTTAATATGTTCAGAGTCTAAGAAGCTGAAGGTAAAATTATGCAACCAGCAGGTGGTGAAAAGGGCCCATCTGGAGGCCAAATCCCAGGAGAGGTACTCTCCTTAATTCCGGGAGCGAAACAGCATGACATGAGGGCAGTTCATGCGGGGGTCTGCAGACGGGGTCTGGGAGGCTTCCAACAACAAGAGGGAGTCAGAGGGTAAAGGCATTGATCCAAAATGAGTCTGGCCCTCGATTCCAGAGCCTCGGCCTTTGAGCGGAAGCATCACGTCCGTGTTCTGGGGACCACAGACCGGATGGCAGACCTGACACAACAGAGGTTTATTCTCTCCCAGTTCTGGAAGACGGAAGTCTAAGTCCAGGGTGAGGACAGATGGGGTTCTTCCCGAGGCTGTGAGGGGAACCCGGCCCTGCTCGCGTGCACCTGCCCGTGTGTGGCGGCTGGCTGGCAGTCTCCGTGGTGCTGTCTGGCGTGTGCATCTGGGTCCAAATGTCCCCTTTCAAATATCAGTCCTATTGGATTAGGGCGCACCCTAATGACCTCATCTAAACTCCATTACCTTCGAAAAAGATCAGTTTCTGAGTTTTGTGAGTTAGGAGGACTCCATCACGTCTCTTTTGAGGGGGATGCAATTAGACCCATAACAGGTGCAGATAAACACTCTGGCAAAGCACACTTTGCCTTAGTGACATGCTCTGCGCCACTTGTTTACTGTGAAGGAGCGTCTACGGCCCCTGCACAGAGCTTCCTGTATAATCGGGAAAAGCTTCCAAACAGCATTAAAATTAAATATTTATCCTGATCTCTCATAACCCTCCTTAGACGAGGGGCATTTATTGTCATGCTAATTAGTTTAACCAGGCTATAGTTCTTGGCAATAAAAGGCCTTGCACATAATTAGTTTGTATGAAAAAACAACCCTGGCAAATATTAAATATTTAGTAACACATATTTAATAACTCAAAAAAACTACATATCACAGCTGACCAGAAAAGGTACAATTCTGGGTTCACAGTGTGCTTGTAATATAAAGGTTTCCTAAAGCACACATACCTGTCACTTTAATCTCACCTGGAGAGGCGGACCCCTGGCCTTCCTGAGAGCTGCCTTTGAGCCTGCCACTCATGGCCTGTCCACCTGCTAGGGAAGGACGGACAGGCCTAGTGTCGCCTCAACCAGGTGCGAGTACTGCCTGTCCGGACCTTCTCATGATTTTTCATTTTGTTCCAGGCTCTTGTGATTGTTATGTTCTGCCAAAAGTCCAATTTCTTAGAAATGATCTTTCAGAAAGTACTCTGGGTACGCCTGGGTGGCTCCGTCGTTAAGCGTCTGCCTTCGGCTCAGGTCATGGTCCCAGGGTCCTGGGATCGAGCCCCGCGTCGGGCTCCCTGCTCCGCGGGAAGCCTGCTTCTCCCTCTGCCACTCCCCCTGCTTGTGCTCCCTCTCTCGCCGTGTCTCTCTGTCAAATAAATAAATAAAATCTTAAAAAAAAAAAGAAGAAAGAAAGTACTTTGCGCACTTTAAACAGAGCCATGCGGGAAACTATGATGCTGTTCTCATATGGTCATCCCTGTGATTACGTCGTGGTGTCCCAGCATAGCCTGGCCTCTCCCCCTGCTGGAGGGTGGGCAGCTGTGTGCAGCTCTCCTGCACGGGCCCCAGCGGCCCCGCCCTTGGATTCCGGTCTTCTGTAGCCTCCAGCCCCCAACCCTGACTGTGGCTGGACTTGGTCACACCTCCTAATGAGCAGAGCACGTGCAGTAGGGGTGCGGCAGGCCAGACTCCGCACTGAGGTGGTGGGGCGGTGACACTGTGCGCTGCCCGTCTCTCTTCTCTCTCTCCTCAGGCGCTTGCTCTGACGAAGCCAGAGGGCTCCAGAGGACAGGGCCCGAGGGCACTCCCAGCCCGTGCCTGCAGGGAACCAAGGCCCTCGATCCAACTCCCTGAGAGTGAGCTCAGCAGGGAGCTTCTCCGTGGAGTTTGGGATGACTGCTTCCCTGGACGTTGACATCTTGGTCACAGCCTCAGAGTCCAAGCCAGAGGACCAGCCCAGCAAGCCCGGGTTCCTGATGCACAGGAACTGTGAGTAATAAATGCTGTTCAAGTATGTTTGAGACTGAGTTATGTCCCCCACCCCAAATTCATAGTTTGCTGCTCTGACCCTGATGTGGCTGTCTTTGGAGATGGGGTCTTTTAGGAGGTGATCAAGGTGAAGTGAGGTCGTGAGGCAGAAGCCCTGGTCCAAGAGGACTGGTGTCCTTGTGAGAAGAGGGATAGCAGAGCTGTGGGCATGCAGAGGAAGCCCGTGCAAGGACATGGGAAGAAGGCAGCCGCCTACAAGCCAAGGAGAGAGGCCTTAGGTGAGCACACACCTGCCCACACCTTGATCTTGGACTTCTGACCTCCAGAGCCGGGAGACAATGAATGCCTGTTGTTTAAGCCACCCGGTCTATGGCACTTTGCTATGGAAGTCTGAGCTGACTAATACCTGCTGCTAAATATGGGGATCATTTGTTCTGCATTGATAGAGAACTAACCCAACACTCAACATGTGTGGGGTTCCCATCACTCTGGGCTGCAAACAAGATAGGACAAGATCGAATCTCTGGCCCTCAAGAATCTCACCGTCTGTGAAGGGAGACCAGCCAGAAGGATAAAGCAAAAGAGCTCAGCAACAAGAAATGACCACATTACGGGAGAGCTGGGCGAAGGGGAAGTGGAGATTTGGATGGGGGGCACTTCACTCTGCCACGGAGGAGGAAGGGGGGAGAACGGTGCCCCACCTCTCTGAGCAACGGTGGCTGAGGGGACACGTGAGGATGAGAAGTCCCACAGGCTGATGAGGGTGGGGAGGGAAGACAGTTCATGAAGAAGGAAAGCGTGGATGCAAGAGGGAACATCACACATCTTCCCTGCTCGCCCCATGCTCCATGGGCTTTGCCTTTTTGACCCACATGGTAGCCACTGAGGTTGGTTCTGATGTCATCTCCAAGTTGTAATGGGGTCTGTAGTGGCTGAGAGAAAGTAAGTCAGTTGCCCCGGGCCGTACAGCTCATCCCACAGTTGCCAAGCCTCACAGCCCGGTCTGCAAGGTGAGAAGGGCAGAGGTCCTTGGAGTACACCAACGTCTAAGAGGTCAGACAAAGGACAAACCTAGGAGAGAAATTGCGAGAGAGTCGTGTGAGCGACATGAGGAAATTTAATGTTGTCCCGAATCAAAGACAGAGTTTTTAGAGGTTGGAAAAGTGTTTCCTGCCAGAGGCAGGAGAACTATCATGTAAATGATGGGTTTTGGGGAAGTGACAAGTGTCGATGGTTTAATAAGAACAGAAACAAGACTCCCGTCCAATGCGGAGGGTGATGAGGAAGTGATGGCCATGACCCCTCCTTCAAGAAGTCTGATATGAAGTGAAGGGGAAAAATAGGGCAATGGTGAGCTCATCCTATGGTACATTCCGGTGTGCAGACCCTTTCTTACTTGACTCTTTCCTTATCCGATGCTAGAAATTTCTTCGAGTCAGTTGGGTTTTGAATGTCCAGACATCCACATACTCCTCTCTTTGAACATTGTCTTCCTTCTTAATTGATCTGGAATATCTCTGTTAAGGACGCCATCAGATGTTGACTGCTAACTAGCCCACAGTGGGGAAAGCACTGGGGTTCCACAGGGGGCATGAAGAGGTGAGATTTGCACATAGAAAAGAGACCTCGGAGGGCAAGCTCTCTTTAGCCAAGTTCCCCTGAGGCCCACCAGGCCTGCGAGTGTGGGGTCATCGAACTCTTATACCAGAGAGAAGGTTGAATTGAAAAAGACAGACTTTAGAATTTCTTGAAATTTTGATTTTTATAAAATCCTGGGAAGCCTCTCTCTCTGAGCCAGTCTGGGCCCAGGATATTACTTAATTCTCATATCATGGAGAATACCTATGAAGGCAATAATGTTTCCTAGATTCTTCAAGCTGACATTATCCTCGTTTTTAATTTGCCTTCCCTGGCTAACCCAGAGGGTCATGCTTATCAGGGGCAATGATTTCTGGAAGGCTGTGTACGTGCACGCATACAAACTCAATTTGCTGGACAGCAAGAGATTGGATTTGTGTGTGGAGCCACCACTGAGGCAAGATCTTAGAAGAGATGAAGAAGGCTAAGGAATAGAGCAAGAAGCATGACCAGCCTTGGATGTAGGAAGGAGGAGACCAGAGACATCATGAAAGGAGCAACGGTGGATGCAGAGCAGGTCCTAGTTGGGATTCTGCTTTATCTCTACTTCATAAAAGACACACAGATTTAGGTGATGTTGAGTTCAGTTGTTAATTTTCCAAACATATAACCCAGTAAGGGTCCTGGAGTAGATTCACAGTTTCCGCAGTAGAACGTGGCATATGGCGGGACTGGACCACAGCACAAACGCTGCATAAGCTTGGGTAGGTGTTGTTGGCATGGAGAGGGAGATTGACACGGAGCCCACCATAGTATGCTCCTGAGGTCGTGGTGGGGCTTCTGTGACTGAACAGTCATGAGATCTTCTGCTTGTAAACTGTGACAGTGTAAGACAAGTAAATTGCCCTGAGGGGGTTGTGCAAGCCACCTGCTGAAGGGACCTCAGTGAGCCCATCCACGTTCATTGCACCCAGACTGTCCAGCTGAGGAGCCAGTAGACGTGCCCCATTCACGGATGCAGTTACTTCTCTACACAGTACTTACCACGGACCAACACTTCTCTATCAATCCATATGTCTTTTTCTTGTCTGATGGGTTGGCCATTTGTTTTGTTGATCTGCATGGCCGGGAGAATGTCATCCATGTGATACTGGAACCACTGTTGTTCTCGTTGGCTCACATGGTCTCTTCCTGGCCCGAACAATGCTGAGTTACTTGCACGGGTCTGGGGTTGCTCAGTACTGTACAACGCGTGGATATGCCCACCATCCCTCTCCCACGTCCCTAGTCCCAGATACCTTTTCTGGGGAAAGGGCGTAGGAAGAATTAGGTGTGAGATCACACTTCTGATCACAACAGGCCATTAATTTGTTTGATGATTTTAGAGGAAGTGCTATGGGCTGAATTCTGTTTCCCTCCAAAGACAGGTTGAAGTCCTAACCCTCAGTACTTCTGAGTGTGACTGTAGCTGGACAGTTACAGGTTGCTGCAGATACAATTAATCCAGGTAAGATGAGGTTGTTGCAGATACAATTAATCCAGGTAAGATGAGGTCACACTGGAGGAGGGTGACCCCTGATCCAAAATGTCTGATA